>NW_020214786.1:0-3647 GCF_003070985.1 Temnothorax curvispinosus
CGAAAATGATGAAACAAGGTATCAACGACTTGAAACTGATGCCAAGAGACATGCTCAGCAGAGGGCAGAGGAAAATGATGAGACAAGATCTCAACGAATGGAAGCTGATGCTCGAAGACATATTCAGAGAAGGTGCAAAGACAAACAAATAAATCACCAAATTGCGCTAATTGCCAAAGGTCAAGAAATAAATGTGTCTGTTCACACACTGGGCCAAATGAATGTCGAATGCCAATTTTGCAAATCATTAAACTTTATATGTGAAAAGCCCAAAGATGAAAAATTTACATATTGTTGCCAAAAGGGCAAGCTTCAATTAAAACACATAAATTTTTCAGAATTTCTTAAAAAATTATTTATGGGAAATGATGCTAAATCTAAGAATTTTAGGAATAATATTCGTTCATATAACAGTGCTTTAGCTATGGCTTCCATGGGTGCCCCGGGCAATAAGAATCCCTTGGATGTAATAAACGTTGCTCCTTATTGCTTAAAGATTCATGGGCAATATCATCATTTGACCACGACGGCAATGCGCCCAGGAGATGGGCAAGCTCCGCGTTATGCACAACTTTGCTTTTTGGATACGGAAGAAGCTGTTTACCATAGAATGAAAAACAAAGCCAACCAAGGATGTGATTCAGCTCTAATGAGAGATCTGTCATGCTTCATGGTTCAATGCAATGAATTTGCTAAGACTTTTAAAATGATGAGTCAGGTTGAACAAGATCTCAATCCGAAAGGCACTAAAGCCCCAAATTTGATGTTATCCTTTAGAAATAATCCTCAACACGATCAAAGAAGATACAATGCTCCACGAGCTAATGAAATAGCCGTAGTTTTTCAAAATATTGATGGTGAGCCTCCATTTGAAAGAGACATTCGAATTTATAACAAAAATTCAAATGATGTACAACAAATTTCAATTCTGGACAAAAGGTGTGACCCAATGTGTTACCCTTTGTTATATCCATACGGTAATGATGGATGGTATTCAGAATTGAAAACTCATAATCCTAAATATCCAGGATTCAAAATAACTCAAATGGATTATTATGCTCACTTGCTGGCACCAAGAGCAGAATTTAGTCAATTTCAAAGAGCAGGCAAGTTGAGATGTCAATTCATACTCGATGCATATATGAAAACAGAGGCCAATAGGCTTAATTACATTAAAATGAATCAGCCCCAATTAAGAGCTGAACTTTATTCAGGATTAATGGATCACCTTGATAATCGATTACAAAATGAAGGAATTACAGCTGGTGTACCTGTAATATTACCATCCTCATTTATGGGTAGTCCAAGGAACATGCAAGAAAGATACCAAGATGCCATGTCTTTAGTCAGAAAGTTTGGTAAACCAGACATATTTATTACGATGACTTGCAATCCTCAATGCCTTGAAATTAAAGAGAATCTTGATGGATGCCCAGTAGAGTATCGACCTGACCTGGTCGCAAAAACATTTAGCTTAGATGTCAAAGAAGTTTTGAAGGATATCGTTCAAAATGGAATTTTGGGAAATGTCATAGCTTATGCAGGCGTGATTGAGTTCCAAAAAAGAGGGCTACCACATTTACACTTACTTGCAATGTTAAGTGATGAAGACAAGCCCCGATTACAAGAAGTTATTGACATGATGGTATGGGCTGAAATTCCTGACGAGAAAAAATATCCAGAACTTAATGCAAAAGTTCTAAAGCACATGATTCATGGTCCATGTGGTGACATCTCTCGAAAATATCCTTGCACTGGAGATGATGGAAAATGTTCAAAAGGTTTTCCAAAAGAATTTCGAAACGAAACTAATGCTAATGTAAATGGATATCCGATGTATCAACGAAGAAATACTGGAAAAAAATACATTGTAAGAGGCAAAGAAATTGATAATAGATGGGTGGTGCCATATTCGCCATATTTAATCATGAAATATGATCGGCACATCAATTTGGAAATATGTTCATCAGTTAAGAGCGTAAAATACTTATATAAGTACATTCATAAAGGATTTGATTGTGCTGCTATTGAAGTACAAACACGAGATGGCAAAACTGCAAAAGATTCATTACAGTAGATGAAGTTAACACATTTCTAGATGCAAGATATGTTAGTGCTCCAGAAGCAATGTGGAGACTAAATGGATATGATCTGTTTATGAGATCTCACACAGTAATAAGACTTGCAGTTCATTTGCCTAATCGCCAAATGGTTTATTTCCGGGCGGGAAATGAAGAACAAGCTGTACAAAGAGAACTCACCCGAGATACTACATTAACTGCATGGTTCAAATTAAATCAATCTGATGAAAATGCGGTACATTTTCTTTACACAGATATTCCTTCTCACTATATTTATGAAAGAAAAGAAACTAAGTGGAAGCGACGCAAAAGAGGTATTGCCAAAATAATTGCAAGGCTTTACACAGTAAACATTAAAGATAATGAAAGATTTTATCTCCGTCTTCTTCTCCTACATGTGACTGGAGCTAAATGTTTTGAAGATCTGAGAACTTTCAACGGCATTCTTTATGAGACGTTTAAAGATGCAGCAATTGCAATGAATTTGGTAGAAGCAGATGATCTGTGGGAAAAAACAATGGAGGAAGCGACAAGTACTCATATGCCTGCACAGCTTAGAGAACTATTTTCATACATTTGCATTTTTGGAAATCCAACAAATGTACCAACGCTTTGGAATAGATACAAAGAATCAATGATTGAGGACTTTGTACACAGTAATATTGTCAATCCTGAAAATATGGCTTTAAATCATATACAAGAAATTTTGAAGAATAATGGAAGTAGTTGTGAAAATTTAGAATTACCAAGTCCAAATCCAGTGATTATTCACGTAACAGAGTATAACGTAGATGAGGAAAGGAGACGTGGTGATTATTTGATATCGACACTAAATGTTGAACAAAAACACGTGTATGATTTGGTCATGCGAGCAATTGATAATGAGAATGAACCACAGCGGCTATTTTGTATAGATGGGTTTGCAGGTAGTGGGAAAACCTATCTGTTTAACACATTTTTGAGTGTTATCCGAGGAAGAAACGAGGAAGTTCTACCATGTGCATCAACTGGTATTGCTGCCACACTTCTAAAAGGAGGAAGAACATATCACTCCCTGTTCCAACTTTCCATTCCAATTTATGATAGTGCTAAATCTAATATCAGAGGAAACTCGAAAGCTGCACGAGAACTGATCTCTGCTAAATTAATTATATGGGATGAGGTGAGCATGACTATAGGACATGCCTTAACAGCAGTGGATAAACTTCTCAAGGATTTGATGAAAAATTCACAACCATTTGGAGGAAAAGTTATTTTATTTGCAGGAGATTTTAGGCAAAATCTACCAATAGTGCCACATGCACACAAAGCAGCAATAATTGAGTCGACTGTTAAATATAACCCGATATGGAGGAATGTAAATCAAGTTAAACTCCAGCAAAATATGAGAACTGGAGAGGAAAAAAAATTTGCAAGTTGGCTGTTGGAACTCGGAGAAGGTAAATTGTCTAATACGGATGGATTACATCCTGAGAAAATTGAAATTCCTTAGGATTTTATATCAAAAGGATCTCTTATAACTGAGATTTTTGGTGATAAAATTAACATGGAACAAATCAAAGTTAA
>NW_020214787.1:0-5331 GCF_003070985.1 Temnothorax curvispinosus
CTTAATTGTCATTTTCTGCTTTATTGTTTAACTTTTACATTCTTTATTAAAACGATTTTTTCAACTGTTTTCTGTATTTATTAATCACACATTAAATAAGGCTCAAGACGAAAATACGGCGTAGATATGAGTAATATCTATACTGATCACATAACATTTTGGTGCCTCCTGTGAGGTAAACAACTCACATACAGAACTTAAGTTTTAACTACACTTGACGGCTATTTAAACGTAAGTTTGTTCATTTGTATCGAAACTATTTCTCGCGAATGTTATAATCATGTCGACAAAGGTAGCTTTAATAACGCCAATTTAAGATTGCGAATTAACCGTTTAACGGTCTTGTATCACGCATTCGAAGATTTTAATGATGAACTTATAGTCTTAGATCCGAGTGATGGACAGCTAGAGGAGTTCACTAACATTCAAGATCGGTTCTATTCCCTCGCTGGTAAGATTGAGGATATTTTGAATACAGCGAGTATATCAGAGGCGAGCGCAGGTACAACAAACGAGGAAATTCGAAGCAAAAATGCAGTATCCGTAACTTCTGTCAAGAAACGGCGGTTCAAATTACCCGAGGCTCCTTTACCGACTTTTGACGGTAAATATGAGAATTGGTTATCGTTCAAGAACGCATTTCAAAATATGATCGGCTCGCAAGCGAATTTATCGGATGTAGATAAATTACATTACCTAAAATCGGCATTAATCGCTGATGCTGCTAACAAAATTAAGATTTTCGCGATCGACGGGATGAATTATGTTAAGGCATGGGAATTACTAGAACGCTCTTACGAGGTTAAGCGGATTTTAATCTCACGTCATCTTTCATTGATTATTAATTTGCCCGCGATAGATCAGGAAACTACTAGTGGTTTATCTAAGCTCGCGGATGACGCTCAACAACACGTCGCGTCGTTAAATGCTTTAGGAGTTTCGCTCAGCCCGGAAATAATTGTACATCTTTTGGAAAGTAAATTGCCGAAGAATACGTTGGAAAAATGGGAAGCGACTCTTGAGAGAGACGAATTTCCGAATCTGGATCTATTGTATGAATTTTTATATAAAACCGCAGTTTGTGCTTCTAAACGTGAAAGATCGAAAATATCGGAACAAGAGAAAGGTAAAGATGAAATTCCGGTTAAGAAGAAACGCAGCAACTTCTCAAATAAAGCTTTCGTATTAAATTCGTCAAACACGCGTAATTGCATAGCATGCAAGGTTAAACGTCATCCACTTTATTTATGCGACAAATTTAAACAATTGCCAGTACATAAACGTATTGAGACGGTTAAAAATGCTAAGATTTGTTACAATTGTTTAAGATCCCATCGAGATACCCCTTGTAAATTTTCTAATTGTACGATTTGCCAAAAACGACACAACACACATTTACACCTTGATAAATATGCGGCTACAAACAAATCAAATACTACGAAATCTGAAAATACACAAACTGAATGACTAGCCGATTCGGTTCCCGACAGAGCCACGAGCCTCACGTCAATATCACAAGTATCTGGTCCCCAATTACTAACGAGTGCATTAGTATACATTCGTGATTGCAAACAAAAGCTTATTAAATGTCGTGCTTTGTTGGATACATGCGCTACCGCAAACTTCATTTCTGAGTCCATCGTGAAACAATTAGATCTTCATGTAATGGCACATTCGTTACCGATTGGCGCGATTAACTCTATGAGTACCGTATCTAGATGCATAGTGCAAATCACCATACAGTCTATACGCGATAGTTTTTGCAAAGATCTTACATGCTTAACGATTTCAGCTATTACGGATTTGATTCCGTCGGAGATCTTCCCGCGGAATTCTATCGGAATACCTTCGAACATTAATTTGGCGGATCCAGAATTCCATCTTCCACGTCCTGTCGACTTATTAATCGGTTCAGGGGCTACATTGTCGTTGTTCTCAGTCGGTCAGATTAATTTATCCCATGAAGGTTGCGATCTATATTTACAAAAGACGCGTCTGGGTTGGGTAATAGCCGGTAGCACGTCCTTACAATCTCCATCGTGTGCGTCGAAATGCTATTTAACGAACTTAGAAAATCAAATAGCGAAATTCTGGCTGATCGAAGAAATTACGAGAGACAAACCGAAATCGGAGGAGGAAATTACATGCGAAGCACACTTTACGAATACCGTCACTCGGAGTCATGATGGGCGTTACATAGTTCGTTTGCCGTTTCGCAAAATAAATAAACGTCTTGGCGAATCGCGGATTATTGCGCTTAAACGTTTATCGGCATTAGAACGTAAACTTGATGCAAATGCGACATTAAAGATCGAATATACTAGGATGTTGGAAGAATATTTAAATTTAAAGCATATGTCACTGGTAGAGGCTCCCTGTGAGAATGGATATTATATGCCTCATCATGCGGTGATTAAAGATTCGAGCCACACCACCAAGGTACGAGTAGTGTTTGATGCATCGGCTAAGACGAGTAACGGTGTTTCCTTAAATGATACGTTAATGGTAGGTCCCACTATCCAAGATAAACTTTTTTTGCATTTGATTCGGTTCCGGACTTATAATTATGTTATTACCGCAGATATCGAGAAAATGTATCGTCAAGTACTCGTACACGAAGACGATCGTCGATATCAGCGTATTCTGTGGCGTAGAGGCGGTAATGTGGAAACATTCCAGCTTAATACACTTACATTCGGAGTTTCTTCATCGCCGTTTCTTGCTATACGAACCATTCAGAAGCTCGCTGACGACGAATGTCACACATACCCTAGAGCAGCTAAAATTCTCAAATCACATTTATACGTGGATGACTTGTTATCAGGTGCCGGAACCGTTGACGAAGCTCGGGCGATTAGAGACGAAGTAATCACGCTACTTGCTCGCGGTGTTTTTCCATTAGGCAATGGGCTTCTAACGATGAGCGTATTATTAGCGACTTAGCTTCCAACGCCTTACACGCAAATTCTGTACTTAACACGGATCGTTTCCTAAAAACATTAGGTGTATCATGGAGCACGCAGGACGATAAAATATATTATTCGGCTTATCCGATCAAGATCACGGATAAATTAACAAAACGGAACGTACTGTCAGAAATTGCGAAAATTTTCGATTCAATGGGTTTATTGGGTCCTATTGTTCTTCATGCTAAAAAATTAATGCAAGATGTGTGGCGGTGCGGGCTACATTGGGACGAATCCGTTCCACAGAGCATATACACCGAATGGTCGGAATTTGTTCGACAATGGCAATTGATGGATCGGGTTTCTTTCAATCGCAAATTATTTGTAGAAGATTATGGTGACGTTCAACTTCACGGGTTCTGCGATGCGAGCAACCTCGGTTACGGTGCATGTTTGTACATACGTTCGGTCGGAAAACATAAAGGCACCGTAACTAGATTACTATGCGCCAAGTCTCGGGTCGCACCGTTGAAGACTGTTACAATACCGCGACTTGAGCTATGCAGCGCGTTATTGCTGGCTCAATTGTATCGCGAAACGTATGATACTCTAAATATCGCGTTCAACAAAATTATTTTCTGGTGCGATTCGACAATTGTATTACATTGGTTAAACACACCATCTCACCTACTCAAGACTTATGTCGCGAATCGAATCATAGAAATTCACGAGCTCACTCATTCTATCGAATGGCGTCATGTTAAATCGGGGGATAACCCTGCTGATGCGGTGTCAAGAGGTCAACTACCTCTCATATTTTTACAAAATCAGACGTGGTTTGAGGGACCTTCGTGGCTTTTAGAGGATGAATGTGCATGGCCTAATGAGATCATGCGAGCGATTGAAATACCCGAGTTAAAAAGGAACACTTGTTTGTCATCAATATCTAACGACTTCAATATTTTCGAGAGGTACTCTTCATACTCTAAGCTACTTCGTGTCATCGCGTATTGTCTTCGTTTTCGACTTACTAACAAATACATTGGAGCGATATGTGCGAAAGAAATTAACGAAGCAGAAATACGAATACTAAGGATTCTTCACGCCGCTTGTTTTTTCACTGAAATCAAAAGGCTTAAAAACAAGGATTCGATAAACAAGAGTAAAATAGTTAATTTAAACCCGTTTGTGGATGAGAACGACTTAATTTGAGTTGGAGGGCGTCTCCAGAAGACAAATCTGCCATTCTCACAAAAACATCCGATTCTATTGCCAAGCCGGCACTATGTAACGGATCTTATTATACGCGAAATTCACGAAACACATCACCATGCGGGCATCCAAACCACATTGTATCTCTTGAGACAAAGATTCTGGTTGTTAGACGGCCGTAATCAAGTTCGGAAGGTCGTGCGTAGTTGTATGCGCTGTTTCCGGTTTGACGCTAATCCAATCGAATATAAAATGGGAAATCTCCCACCGGCCCGTGTACGCGAAGCACCCCCTTTTACTAATACCGGTATTGATTTTTGCGGTCCATTTTATATCAAAGAAAGGAAATACCGCAATCGAACACGTGTTAAGGTATACATTTGCGTATTCGTATGCATGTCAATTAAAGCAATCCACCTCGAGGTTGTTAGTGATCTGACGTCCTACGGTTTTCTCGCATCACTTAGACGTTTCGTTGCTAGAAGGGGGCTGCCAGAACACATTTACTCGGACAATGGAACCAATTTCATAGGTGCGAATAATCAATTGAAAGAAATGTACGCGTTGTTCAATTCCGAAGAGCACAAAGACCACATTAACAAATTTGCTAGCGAACATCGCATCGTTTGGCACTTCATACCTCCGATAGCTCCACACTTCGGTGGATTGTGGGAGTCAACGGTGAAGCTTTTCAAGCATCATTTCAAACGCGTGGTAGGAGATTCTTTATTCACTTTCGAGGATTGAACACGTTTGTTATCGAAGTTGAGGGTATTCTAAACTCCAGGCCGATCACTTTCTTATCATCTGATCCGAATGACATGATGGTGTTAACACCCGCTCATTATTTAATTGGCAAGCCATTAACGACCCTCCCGGAGGGAGATTTATTATGTGTTCCAGTTAACCGGTTGTCTACCTGGCAACATATATCGAAGATACGACAAGATTTTTGGGCACGTTGGTACCTCGAATATCTAAATGAACTTCAAACACGCAGTAAATGGATCAAAGATGGGCCGAAGTTAACCCCTTAACTGTCGATGACGGCTATAGCCGCAAAAATAAAAGTGGCCAAGAGTGCGTATGACGGCTATAGCCGCAACGTAGAAAAAACAAAGTAAAACTTTTTGAATTTGCTTGAAACTTGTTACACGGGGGTTTTTGGGGTCGCTGATTACGAATCCGAAGTCAGATGTACAAAATTCAAAAT
>NW_020214788.1:0-4523 GCF_003070985.1 Temnothorax curvispinosus
TACTGGTGCGTGAGTAGGAGTTGGCCCAAGGTTTGTGAATCGCAAAGAGAGGTAGCAACATGAACGATCCCAACGGATCAATACAGATCGTCGAGGAAAGCGTCAGCAGACTCGCTGTACGCATACCTCCGTTTTGGGGAAATGAGCCTGAGCTATGGTTCGCACAGCTGGAAACGCAGTTTACCATCAGTGGCATCACCCAAGACTCGACGAAGTACTCCTACGCTCTGTCTCAGCTAGACTCCCGTCAAATCAAAGAGATTAAAGACGTGGTTACACAGCTCCCAGAGGCTAACAAATATGAGACTGTAAAAAGAGCGCTCATACAGCGTATGTCCGTCTCGCAGCAGCAGCGGACACGACAACTCTTGGAGCTCGAGGAATTAGGAGATCGCAAGCCATCTCAATTCTTACGACACCTCCGAACTTTAGCGGGTGAGAATGTACCCGACTCTCTTCTACGGACACTATGGCTAGGACGACTTCCTACACAAATGCAGATGGTTCTCGCTACCCGGACGGAAGATCCGCTCAACAGCGTAGCCGAACAGGCCGATCGCATCCACGAGATGACGAGCAAGGCTGTGGTAGCTGCAACAGCTACGCCAGCGAATAAAGAGTCTTTGGAAGCAAAAATCCAGACTCTGACCAAGCAAGTGGCCACACTTACTACACGCCTCTCGAGAGACAACTCGAGGCAACGTAACAATTGGAAAGGCCGTAATCGAAGTCGAAGCCGTAGTCAGGGCCGCAACCGCGGTAAAAACACAGAGGATAAGGTCGATAAGAATGATAAGCACTGCTATTACCACAATCGATTTGGTGAGAAAGCAAGAAAGTGCACACAACCATGTACATATAAATCGGAAAAAGACCAGGGCAGTCACTGATGGCGGCCAGTAGACACGCCCCAAGCCCGCGCCGCCTAATCGTTACGTGCCAAGACACTAAGAGACGGTTTCTGATAGACACAGGATCGGATGTGAGTGTATACCCTCGCTCCATGGTAGCAGGACACACCACGCCAACATCTTATGAACTCTATGCAGCAAACGCTCAACAATCACTACGTACGGCACAATTACACTGCAGCCGGAAATTGGGTTACGACGCGCATTCCCATGGCGTTTCATTATCGCCAACGTCACGCAGCCCATCATCGGAGCCGACTTCCTTGCTTATTACCATATCCTGCCAGACCTACAGAAAGGCACTCTGCTCGATGGTAAAACATATTTGCAAACACGGCACATCAGAAAAAGGGGCAGTGGAGTCTATCAGAGTGTTGGCTATCGAAGACGAATACCACAGAATCTTGGCAGAATTTCCTGATATCTTAAAGGCTACTACTAAGAAACATACAGTAAAACACAGCACGCTCCATCACATCAAAACCACGAATGGCCCACCAGTTGCAAGCCGTCCTCGCCGGTTAACCCTTGACAAACTCAGGGCGGCCAAGGCCGAATTAGATCTCTTGCTTCAAGAAGGGATCATTCGAGTATCGAAAAGCCCATGGTCATCGCCACTACATATGGTACCGAAGAAAGGCGACTCCTGGAGATCTTGCGGAGATTATAGGGGAGTTAACGCTAGAACAGAACCGGATCAGTACCCGATCCCGCATATTGAAGACTTCTCGCAAAACTTGCACGGAAAGAAGATCTTCTCGACAATTGACTTAGTGCGAGCATACAACCAAATACCCGTCAACCCGGAAGATATCCCAAAAACGGCTATAACAACTCCTTTCGGACTCTTTGAATACCTTTACATGCCGTTCGGGTTACGCAATGCCGTACAAACCTTCCAACGCTTCATTCACGAAATTACAAGCGACTTGGATTTTGCCTATGCGTATATTGACGACATCCTTATCGCATCAGAAACCGAGGAACAACACAAGAAGCATTTACGCATACTCTTCGAACGACTCCAGAAATACGGCATTTTACTCAATCCTTCCAAATGCGTTTTCGGAAGGTCAAAGGTTCTTTGTCTTGGTTACGAGGTTTCAGAGAACGGTACTCAACCTCCGCCAGAAAGAATAGCAGCGATCAAGGAGTTTCCCAAACCGAGAACATTCAACAGCTTTGACGGTTCCTGGGGACTCTCAATTTTTATCGCAGATTTATTCCAAAGGCCGCTAAGGACCAGTCAATTTTAAACGGCTTACTCAGCGGTACCAAAACCAAAAAGAAGGTTCCCATAACATGGAACGCAGAACTGGAAGCAGCCTTCGCAAACTGTAAGAACAGTCTGTCTCGCGCAACTCAGCTGGCACACCCAAAGCCAGAGGCAAACATCACTCTCACAACTGACGCTTCCGATACAGCCATCGGAGCAGTCATTCAACAGCGGGACGGAACAGAATGGCAGCCATTAGCCTTCTTCAGTAAAAAGCTGAATCCGGCCCAGCAAAAGTATAGCCCCTACGATAGAGAGCTTCTAGCAATCTACGCCGCTATTAAGCACTACCGGCACATGCTAGAAGGAAGGATCTTCACGGTGTTCACAGATCACAAGCCGATCACATACGCCTTTCGACAAGATCCACTCCACAGCTCTCCTAGGCAGGCACGACATTTACAATACATCGAGCAGTTTACTACCGATATACGTCATATCGCGGGTAAAGACAACATAGTCGCTGATACCCTCTCACGAGTAGAGGAGATTCAGTCCGCAATCAACCTAGAAAAACTATCACAAGCTCAAGAGGAGGATACCGAGGTGGAAGACATCTTAAAAGGGAACTCTTCACTGAGATTGACAAAGGTAGCAATCCCTGGAACGAGTGCAGCATTGTATTTTGACACATCAACCGCAATAGCACGTCCTTTCGTTACAAAAGGGTACAGGAGTCAAGTGTTTCAATCACTGCACAGTCTGTTGCATCCAGGAACTAGAGCGACAGCAAAGTTAGTCGCACAGAGGTATGTCTGGCCACGCATTAAGGCCGACTGCCAAGAATGGGCTAGAGCATGTCTCGCGTGCCAAAAAGCAAAAGTCCACAGGCACAACAAATCGCCTTTAGGACAATTCATTGGCCCTACCAAACGGTTCGAACATATATACATGGACCTCGTTGGGCCTCTACCTATCTCAAAAGGCTTCAGATACTGCCTCACAATCATTGACCGGTTTACCAAATGGCCTGAAGCTGTACCGGTGGCAGATATATCCGCAGAGACAGTAGCCCAGAATCTCTTCAATCACTGGATTGCAAGATTTGGTACACCTACGCGGGTCACTACGGATCAGGGAAGGCAATTTGAGGCCGACCTGTTTCGTCAGCTTACTAGGCTAACAGGCACCACGCACATACATACAACAGCCTATCACTCCGCAGCTAACGGCATGGTCGAACGTTTGCACCGTCAAATTAAAACGGCCATCAAATGCCACGAAACCGAAGCTTGGACGGAAGTATTACCCGTCGTCATGATGAGCATCCGAGCAGCAGTTAAGGAAGATCTCCACGCAACTCCGGCAGAACTTGTATACGGAGAAACTATGAGACTTCCGGGAGAGTTTCTACAAGAAACTACTCAACCGAACGAAACGAGCGACTTCTTACTAAGGCTCAGAAAGACGATGGAAAGTCTACGGCCACAGTCAATCAAAAGACACGGCTCGCCTGCTATCTTCCAGCACAAAGACCTGACAGACGCAACACACGTGTTCCTCAGGCACGACGCACCAACGCGGGCGCTGCAACCCACTTTTGACGGCCCTTACGAAGTCCTCAGCAAAGGCGAGAAGGTTTACAAGTTACGGATTAACGGCAAAACCGTCCACGTAACTATCGACCGCCTTAAGCCTGCCTACATATTGGCAGATCAAGAATCAAGCGACAAACCTCGGGAGACACATCAGCCACCACAGGATACTCCAACAGACATTCCACCTAAGGAAACTACAACGCGGAGTGGCAGAGTGTCACGGAAAACAGTACGTTTTCAAATCCCGACTTCAAAACAACGAAGGGGGTGATGTGGCGGTCCACGTCACCAATGATACATCCCTGCGCGATGCCTGCAATACCGGCAGTTCGCAGCAACGCCGCTAGGCGTCGCATCGCCGGGGCAGCTTCGCGAGTTCAAAGTTTTGCACCGACGAGTATAAAGGGAGACCCCCTACGGGCTCGAGCAGATCTTCCCGGCGCAAGTCGCCGAAGGCACAGAGCGCCCTGACGCTAAAGCCTATTCAGCGCTAGTCGCTTTCACGGCGCCGGTCGCCTTTACAGCGCGAGTCGCTTCCTCGGCGCCGGTCGCTTTTACAGCGCGAGTCGCTTCCTCGGCGCCGGTCGCTTTTACAGCGCGAGTCGCTTCCTCGGCGCCGGTCGCCTACAGCGCTAGCCGCTTCCTCGGCGCGAGTCGCCCGGCTACAGCGCAAAACGCTTGCCGAAATCTCACGGCGCGAGTCGCCCGGCTACAGCGCAAGACGCTTGCCAAAATCTCACGGCGCGAGTCTCCCGGCTACAGCGCAAGACGCTTGCCGATCCTTACGGCGCTTGGTCG
>NW_020214789.1:0-1800 GCF_003070985.1 Temnothorax curvispinosus
ACGCGCGAATTTTGTTCGAGTGTCGTATCGTGAGACGACGGTTCACGTTGAGCGGGCCACTCAATCGTAGGACGTCTCAGCCACGAAGGCCCCTGCCACCACAAATGGTGGGACGCGAGATGGCATCCAAGAATGCCGCGAGAAGCGCAGTCGGCCGGATTATCTTCGGTTGGCACGTGTCTCCAGGTAGCGAACGGGACGCGGGATTGTATCTCTGAGACGCGATTAGCAACGAAAGTTTTCCACTTCGAAGGGTGTTGAGTCACCCATGCTAGCACGACGAGTGCGTCCGTCCAGCAGAAGCAAGGTACGGTAGTTAGTTGTAGCGAGGATCGCACGAATTCTAGCAGCCGAGCCAATAGAACGGCAGCAGATAATTCCAACCAAGGAATACTTAAGGATTTGATCGGAGCGACCTTTGACTTGGCGATGAGCAGCCTGGAAGTGTTCTCGCCTGTCACGGAGGTGACGCGAATATAAACTGCGGCCGCGAACGCGGTGGTGGAGGCGTCGCAGAAGCCGTGAAGTTCGCAGTTTGCCGTGTCGGAACCGTATCGTACCCAACGGTCTACGTGAAGACCATTGATCGTCGCCAGGGATGCGTGAGTCGTCTTCCACTGCGCGAGAAGATCGTCCGCGATGGCTTCGTCCCAGTCCACTTTGGCCTGCCAGAGTTGTTGCAAAAAGATCTTTGCGTTTACTGTCACGGGCGTGACCCACCCTAGCGGGTCAAAGATTTTCGCTACCAAGGATAGAATGGATTTTGGTCTTTGGAATGGACGGAGGGAGCGAAACGTCGAATTGGAACACGTCGAGGGCAGGCTTCCAGCTTATTCCGAGCACTTTCAGTTGCTCATCGGCTTGCAATGTTTTCGAACACGCTAATCCGTGATTTTCGACGTCAATGTCGGCCAGAAGTTGCGGAGAGTTGCTCGCCCACTTACGCAATTCGAACCGCCCCCGACTCAGTAACGCGCATACTTGATTGCGCGTCTGACGAAGTAGCAGTATATCGTCTGCTCCGAAAAGAAAGTCGTCTATATATCGGCCCTTTCGAATCACCGGAACCGCCAACGGAAATGAGCCTCCCTCGTCCCGAACTAGTTGTTCCAGAACGCGAAGCGCATCATGAGGAGCGTTAACCGTTCCGTACGTTAGGACTAACAAAATGAACGCGATGATGGTTCGAGATTCGCGATCGAACCATAGGATTTGCTGATAGTTGACGTCACGAGGATCGATTTCGATTTGACGATACATTTTTGTAATGTCGGCGGAGTACACGTATCGAAGTAGGATCCATCTTAGTAGAATTGCAGCTAAATCGGTTTGCAACTTTTGCCCGGTTAGCAAGTGGTCATTCAGCGACGTGCCGTTGCTCGTCGGATTCGACGCGTTAAAAACGACCCGTAACCGAGTGGTGGTGCTACTTTCGCGAATCACGGGGTGATGCGGAATGTAAACGTGTTGAGATGACGCGTCTGCGTCGTGCGGTACACGTTTCATATGCCCGAGTCGCTCGTATTCCTCCATGAAGGCGCGGTATTCCGTCGCTACTTTCTCATCGGCGTTTAATCTGCGTTCAAGACCTCTTAACTGTCGCTCGGCTGAGTGATAAGAATTACCGATCTCGATTGGGGGACCGGTTTTGAACGGAAAGCGAATCACGTATCGTCCGTCGGAGCGTCGCCAATGAGTGGCGAGGAAGTTATCTTCGCATTGTTGCTCCTCTGGACTCAGTGGAATGGCGCGAGGGATTTCTTCGATTTCCCAGAAGCGTCGGAGTTCCTCGTCGAGAGA
>NW_020214790.1:0-3172 GCF_003070985.1 Temnothorax curvispinosus
GCAATCTGTGTTACGAGTGCTTTAATCCTCCTTCCTCCCGCGAATTTGCGACTCGCGTTATCCACGCTTCTCGCTCAACTCTGAGCGGAATTCAGCTTCAGGGCGACCGTCGTAAAGCGACGCCCGAACATTTTGGTCCTTCGAGCCGGATAGAAGCGTGTGGAGGGTCGAGTGTGTGACAAGTGTGCATATTCGTCACCATGTCCGAGCATCTCGGGAAACAGTTGCAGCTTCAACGTTCGATCGAGCGTTATCTCGATAATTTCAAGAAAATCGGGAAGGGGAACTTAACCCCGGCGAAGGTGCGTTTCCGCATTCAATCTCTAAAGGAGCTCTGGGCTCCGTTCTTCGACGGCCACGCAGATCTCCTGCATCGGATTCCTGAATCGAGCCGAGCAACCCTGAGCTACTTCCAGGACAACGCCTTCGACACGACTCTCGCAACCTATCACCATGCCCTCGACTACCTGACGGAGTGCCTGGAGGAATTGGAGCCGGTCGTGAGTCCGAACCCTATTTTCTCGAGTTCACGATCGAACTTAACGGTACCGGCGTTCTCTCTCTCACATCTGCCTCCGATTAAATTGCCTCCGTTCGACGGCAACCACGACGACTGGGAGACGTTTCGCGATAGATTCACCGCGTTAATTAAGAATAACAAAGATCTCGATGATTTCGCGCGCATGCATTTTCTCGCTTCATGTTTGAAGGGTCGCGCAGCCGAGTGCATCGCAAATATCTCGATTATCGCGGATAATTTCGCCATTGCCTGGCAAGCTCTCATCGCGCGGTACGAGAATAAACGAAGGTCTCTTAATTTGCATCTTTCTACTTTGCTTGAGTTACCGAAAATCACGCGCGAGTCTGCTTCGGATTTACAGACATTGTACGATAAAGTCGAAACCGCGGTAGCTTCTCTTCAAAATCTAAAGCGCCGACCGGATGAATTGTGGAACGATGTTCTCGTTCACCTCATCGTACATAAATTAGATCCGATAACGCGTAAAGCGTGGAATGTAAAATCGAGCGATACCGATGATCTGCAATCATACGACGACCTTCGTCGGTTTCTCAAATCTCGTACCCGCGCACTCGAAGACTGTGCGATCGGTTCCTCAAGCAAAACCGCGTCGAAATCTGCGGACTCTGCGCGAGTGCACGCCGCGAACGCCTCCGCCAACGACTCGACTCCGTGTCCTTTATGTAAAGCGTCGCACTTCATAAATCTGTGTCCATCGTTTATAAGCAAGAATGCGAGTCAGCGTCGAGAGCTCATTAAACAACACAAAAGGTGTTTTAATTGCTTAAGTACCAAACACTCCGTGCAGGATTGCAAAAGTAAATATTCTTGTCGCGTATGTCATAAAAGGCATCACTCTCTGCTGCATTCTGACTCGGATTCTGGCTTCAGTGCCACAGGCGCTGTTTCTAGCGACAGTTCGTCCTCAAAGGACAATGCGGCGATTAACTGCTCGTCGCCTCAGGCCTCTGACTCGAAATCGGAGGTCAACTCTCTTTTCGCGGCTGCGAAAAATCGTTCGCCGATTCTATTGGCGACAGCGTGGATCACGGTCCGCAGTTCGTCCGGCCGTACCGCCGTCGTCAGAGCGTTACTCGACCAAGGCTCCGAGATGACGTTCATCTCGGAGAACTTGGCGCAAACCTTGCGAGTCAAACGGATTCGCATGCCGATCTCGATTTCCGCCGTCGGCGGAATTAACGCCGGGACATTTCAAAACGCGACGCGCATATTCATTTCGCCGCGCGCGTCTCTCGTCCCGTCCCTCTCGACCACGGCGCTCATTCTCCCGTCCGTAACCTCCTACATTCCGAAACGCAACGCGGATATTTCGTCCATTTCATATCTCTCCGACTTACCGCTAGCCGACACGGATCCGACGAGTCGCGATCCCATCAGTCTCATTATTGGAGCGGATCTCTATAATGAGATTATTCTCGACGGCGTGCGTAAGGGGGGGATCGGGCAACCTATCGCGCAAAATTCTATATTCGGCTGGGTCATCTCCGGATCCTTCAGTTCAGTCGCGTTTCCTGAACAGTCCTCAGCAAAAGTTCCTCGAATCTCAACGCATCATATTTGCTCTCTCTCGCTGGAGAAAGAACTCCGCCGGTTCTGGGAAATCGAGGAGCTTCCGCAGCGATCCGCTCTTACCCAAGAAGAGAAGGATTGCGAAGAGCATTTCCGCTCGACTCATTCTCGAAATTCGGAGGAACGATACGTCGTGCGTCTCCCATTTAAGAAAGGCCCTCCTATCGAAATCGGGGAGTCTCGGGTTCAAGCCGAGAAAATGTTAAATTCGCTAACTCGTCGACTTCGTGACAAACCGGAAGTTATGAAAGACTATCACAATTTTCTCGACGAGTACGAACGTCTCGGACACATGCGACCGTTATCTCCCGCGCAAGAAAACGAACAAAGCGTCTATCTTCCACACCACGGGGTGATTCGGGAAGATAGCGTTACCACGCGTCTCCGCGTCGTTTTCAACGCGTCAAGCGTCACCTCTAACAATACCTCTCTCAACGACCACTTGCATATTGGTCCGAAAAAGCAAACCGATATTTCCGCAATAATTGCGCGGTGGCGCAGATACAAATACGTTTATTCGGCAGATATCGCAAAAATGTATCGCCAAATTCTCGTCGATTCTCGCGATATAAATTACCAAAAAATTTTATGGAGACGGTCTCCTCACGACGCAATAATTATTTTCCTGTTGCTAACCGTGACTTATGGCCAAGCCTGCGCGCCCTTTCTTGCCCTTGCCGTTCTCGAGCAGTTAACTATCGACGAGGGTAAACACTTTCCCCTCGCCATCCCGATTCTCAGAGAACATATTTACATCGACGATGCCGTATTCGGAGCTGACGACAAGCCTCATATTCGACAAATTCGAGATCAGTTAGTTGCCTTATTAAAACGCGGCGGGTTCGAGTTAAAGAAATGGGCAAGTAACTCCCCCTCTCTTCTAGACGATATTGACGTCGCGGATCATGGGCTAGCCGGTAAAAAGCCCTTCGCGCAAGACGAACAGCTCAAAATTCTCGGTATCGGGTGGAACCCTTCTAAAGATGTTTTCGAATATCGCGTCGCGCTTTCGGATAAAGTTCCCGATACCAAACGTACTATATTGTCCGCTGTCGCGAAACT
>NW_020214791.1:0-258502 GCF_003070985.1 Temnothorax curvispinosus
CTTACCACACACTTTTGAATAACTCGACTAACATTTTTTTCACCTTTTTGTAGTTCTCGATGCAACGAGAGAGAGAGAGAGAGAGAGAGAGAGAGGGGGAAGGTTCAGGTCATTATTCGGATCGTATATGATCATTGCAGAGTCAGACAAAATGCAAGTTCGGTCAAATTCCGCAGCGTCGTATTTTTTTTCGTGGCAAACACTCGGTTACCATGCAACTTTATTTCCTTATTCTAATACTAAATTTTCGGATACGGCCTTTAGAATCACGACATTCTTGTCACAATAAGATGCGGGGCGAGAGGCCCTTTGACGGCTATGCATCTCGAATGACTGTGAAGTTACTGTGAATAATGTTCGCTTACGCTCAGTTGTTAGAGGAAGAAATATTTGAGGTGTTCTTGATATCTCTTGTTATATTGATAATAATCAAATGAGATTCGTGAAAGATTGTGCGTTTTGACGGCATTCTCGTTAACTTTCGAACACTTTGGATAAAACACGGCGGTCGGTCGCGAGATGTTTGTAGATGGAGTGTGGTCGAGAGGACGTCGAGGTACGGCGAGATCGTCCGTTTTGCTGTTACCCGCATACCCGCGATAGAGAAGCGAGCCATTTGAATTTGCATGAGATTGCGTGCACTGACGACGACGGGAGGAGAGAAACAGAGAGAGAGAGAGAGAGAGGGAGGAAAAGAGAGGAAGAGCAGCTGGTGTATTTTATTACATTTCGCCATTTATCTCGCGGTTCTTCGTATACCGGATTAGCGATAATTGCTCTCGCGGTCGCGACACCTTCATTATCGATTTTCGTCCGCGCGACGGCCAGCCTTTTAAATTTATTAACACTGGAAATCCTGCTCGGAAATGTATGCTTTTCGTACCGCCGCCGCCGCTACCGTATGAAATAGCACCGTGCCCTTATCGATTACGTCGTATCAAATGCCGCTCTCACTCCCGGGGGATGCTTTTGCGCGCGCGCGTGCAAGTTGCCGGAACATCGGGACGGACTTATTCAAATTTGCAACAAGTACCAATCCGATATCGTGTTGAGACATTGGACTTTGAACTGCACGTAAATTCCGTAACGTTCTTGTTGCTCGAAGTTACCGAGTTTCTATGCGACAGACAGATGTAGCATTCGGGTTGCATGGTAGACTCATCGAGATTCAGCGGCTCTCGGTGATCTCGCTAAGGACGTCGTATGTCTTTTGGCTTCTTTAAAAATGACTATTGACATTTCGGAAAATTGGTAAAGGACCAGTAGATATTGCGTTGACAACTTTTCACGCGATGTTAAGTCTCTATTGTGATAAGTAGAAAATTTATACTTTCTCGCATCCGATTTCAGGCATCTTGTACACGTCGTATCGCTTTCAAGCTTTACAGGTGCACTTGCGACTCTACATAAAACAATCGATACCACTTTTCCAGTAAATATGCATTTATGAAAAAAATTTCTTTCCCAGATACTCTCGTGACAATCGCAATTTATAATAAAGGCGATTTTGTTCGCGGGAAAATTATCAAGTCGACGGGAATATTCTTATCCAAAAATATCGCGGAATACGACGGGTGCACGTGGATGGATAGTATGCGCCGGCAGGAAACGAGCTTTCGATCCTCTCTCAAATCCAATATGTCCATGTGATGGATTCTCGTTCAACCGGGAACGACCGAGTGCGGGGAAGCGAGACTAATCGCGCTCCTTGCGCCGATCGTGCCATTATTCGATTCATCGTGTATCGATAAATCTTGGCCGCCACGGAAGTTCTTAATCCACAGACTTATCGGGCTCGACGCGTTATCGGGGAGACGCTCGAGGGATCTGCTTTCATCGCTTCGTCGTGATTAATTAACGCTTCAAGTGAATTAAGTCGCACTCCGTTGCTTATGTACCTTGCCCGTCTCGATCCGCTCTACATTTTATACATTGCTTCAACGACTTTCATTTATCCGAAGACCCTGAATTTCATCACATGGACGACATTCGCCGTTGATTTAAATTACAATGTATTATCATGTTTGCTTAGCTTCTCTTGATTCGCATGAATAGAAGTTTCTATCTCTTCAATTTATTTCTCCGTAATAACGTATTTTCACAAGATTATTTAATTTCATCTCTGTATCTCTGTATTCCTGTTTCATTTTTAGCTTACGATATTTGATGAGTATACGACCATGATGTTTTATTTATTAATATCATACAAAGATGGTTTCATGTTATTTACTCCCCTACGAGGTCTGCGTTGCTTGCTTAAGAGTAAATAGCTTTTAACGATATAGCCTGCAACCGTGCGGGCTCTGTCGGAGCAAAATATGGTACAACGTGGGCGCGACATGGGACCGCAAAGGGGATGATAACTCCCTCCGGGCGCGAGAACTATAATCACAGTCGGCTTGATAACGTAAATAGTAGGCGTTAAGGAAGGGTTGGATGGCGTACGGTCGATCAATCGTCTAATACGAGACGTGAATATCCGTGAATATACGTTCAATTATGACCTTGTAAACAGAACGCCCGCGAAGCAATTCATTCGCAAGTACTGCGGCTGGAAATTATTCACGCTCAGGTTAATCGATTCGTGCCGTAAGCGTATTATTATAGCCGCGACGCGCTCAAGGCACCCTTGATAACCCGAGAGATCCAATATTACAGCGTCGTAACTCTCGGCACCGAAGGTGAGCGACTACATTTCACGAATAAGTGACGGAAGGACGGAAACGAACCGCGTCGGATATTTGCCGCGGCATCCTTCCCCTGTCCCGCATTGAAATGCAACGCAATCCAATCCGGAGATTGAGTGTCGTTAAAATCACTCGTTTCTACCGCCGGATTTTCATCCGTGATCTTTTTCATTCCTTAAAGTGGCCCGGAATCCTCGATACACATCGGTTATTTACGACGACGGAGAAACATATAATGCATTTCTTACTGCGACCTTGCAGCAAGGAAGGGAAGGATCAACGATCCTTTTCCATCAATTTTCCATGTACGCCGCGCTTTCGCTGTATTATATTTTATTCCGCATATTTCCGACCGCCGTTTAAACTGTGATATTTTTCAGCGCGCCTCAGAGTCTGGAATTTCTAAGAAAATTCCTGACTTCCGAAAAAATTTGAAAACACTCACTTTTGTCTCAATACACATTTCCATTTTTATTTTTCAGAATTATGATATAAACGATTTTACGTATCAATTTTGGAGTTGAGTACTGTACTATTTGTATAGACACGCTGTTTACGCTTTCAAACTTGAACAAACTTAAATTCGCGAAAGGAGAAAAGTATGCGTATATAAACGCAACAGTACGAAAAAGAAGTTATTTTCTCGGTAGGAAATTTCTTTTTCGATAAAATTAAAGTTTGCACGTTCGCGTTTCATTGCGCGTACATATGTATTCGCTTCGAGTATCGTTGTACATAATATGCTATACGCGCGTTTGCGTAAAAAGCTATCAGGATCGGGAAATTTTTAACGCGGAAAGCGTATAACCGTGGAAAGAGTGTCACAGAGAACTCGCGCGATTTTCCTTTTCGATATCGAGAGACTTCTCTCCGCGATCGTACGATGTACCATAACTCGCATCTCAGGTGCCGCGAGATGGATTTAGACGAACTCTAACGCTTCCTGTTCCTTGTTCGTAACACTCGGGGGCATTGATCGCATCCTCGCCGAGCGTTGGAGGGAAAAGTGGAGGAAACGTTCCTTTCAAGCGACGCCGATACAAGGAATTTCTCTGATAATGGAGCACACACGGAGCGTCTCTCGCCGTTGCTGCGCTCACGCGCGGCTTCTGGCACGCGGTCGGAGGCGCCTCGACGAGCATTTCGTCCGTTCTCTCCTCCATTCTCCTTCTTTCTCTCCATGCACATTTCATCGGGAAACTTGATGAGAAATTCTACGAGCGTGATAGTGAGGCTGTAAACACGGAGCGATGCGCGTTTTCGGCGTATCGTCCTTTACATCGGCGACGCTTCGTTTTTCTCGCCCGCGGCACCCTCGCTTCTTGTTGCCCTGCATATTTTAGTGCGCTCTTGCGCCCGGTTTTCGGGCTATTAACTGACATAACTGTGCAGTTTTATCTCGCAGTGCATTTCCGTTAGCGATGCGTTTAACAAGTCCAACGAGTGCTTTTTATTGTGTTTACTGTTAACTCAATTCACTTTTAATTACATGTATAAATGTTTTCATTCTTTCTTTTTGAAATTTTACTCTGAAATGCTGTTTATGTGCTGTTATGCTTCATTGTTAAAAATATTAATTTTTTACATATTGTGGTAATATATGATTTATATTTATTTTTTAATTTTTACGATTTTTAACATAAAAGATCAGTTCGGGGGAGAGAAAAGTCGCTAACAAATATTATGCAATGACTAGCCTAGAAGCAATGGCGCACCTAGTTGCTTTGATAGACGTTACTCTGCGTTTGTATATACGAGTAAATATTTCTTGGAATTTGACGCGATTCTTTCCTTCATTCGGGCATGTCACGAAAGGAATTCGTGCATGAGAAGGTGAATCGAATCACACGCTCGTCAAATATTTTTCATGTTTGCATCGTCACAATTATTAAGGAATTGATATACGACGTGCATTGCGGAATGCTCGCTCAACGATATTATTACGGTTATACAGTTTATGATTACGTGATGCAATCAGAAGGGATATTATTCCAGCGATTTACTGAGATCTGGTATTCGAGATCTTTAATGAACATTCCTTGCGGGTCTGGAGATTTAAACCCCAAGAACGAGCAATGTACAAGTTCCATCTATTTCGATTTGATAGAAATTTTAATGCGATCGATATGTATGTCTTTTTATAGAATTAGTTTATACACGAGTTGCAATTGCTTGATGAGCATTTATAAGCATTAAATTACGTGCTGTTTACATTATACATATTAAGTATACGTATTATGTACATTTTGCTCACATTTATTCAGCTTATCATTGAAACAATTGCCGCATAATATACATAATGTCCACTATAATTAATGTTGAATATTTATTTCGTCAAAACACATGAATATATTTAAACGATAAAATATAGATGTTTAATTACAGCATATTGAACTTAGATCTATCGCAAATAAACTTTACAAAAGCTCTAGTTATCTCGCATTTATGATAATTTTGATATTACGTAAGAGGGAACTCTCGAGATGGTCGAAAAAGCTCGGCTAGATGGAGACAAAGATGCGTTCTTTGCGCCGCTCTATGGGTAACTCACGAAAAGCTGACCCAGCTTGCGCAAGCTTCGCAAGCACTAGCCTGTATTATCGGTGGAAGTCCTCTTTACCTACCTGTGGGATCTTATCAAGAGATGTAGTAGCACTAATTGTAAGTATATGATTGTATTCTTTTATCAACAGTAAGTGAAGATTTTTGTACAAACATTCTTTCTATAAATAAGATTAAATAATAAAAAAATATCTGTTACTATAAAGTGTGGGCAGGAATTAACTTATTATTAATTTTCTACATGAATATTGCGTTTTATATAAAAAGTTATACATCCGTGCAGTGAAATCGATACAGAGGACGCTACAGAAAATGCCGCGAGCTATTTTGCACAACTCTTACTATTTCATGTTCACCTAGAAGCACATAAGAAGAACATAAGAAATAATTTTGAAAAGCTTAGTACAAATCATTACGTTATTTAATAAATAATATTAAATTAGTAATAAAAATGTTAATAGAAATATATGTAAAAGCTATACAGGGTTTCTCTCTTAAGTTTCAAAAAATTGAAGAGGATATTTCCTTCAATTTTTTATATTTATTTAGGAAACTGTATAAAATATCCTAATAATAAAAATCCCTGTATAAGCGGTTCGCATTTTGTTATAAAATATTATATATACAATTAATTTATAATGCAAGAATTTACGAGAGTTTCACATGTTCTGACATACTCTTGTAGTTCGTATAAGGAAAGTGATTTGCATGCCCGTTTGACTTCACCTCCCTTACCTAAAGCGGCTATAATTGCGCGCGGAATCGCCGATTCAAGTTGATGCGCGATTCTATCGAGGGGCCTCTAGAGAAGCTAATTGGCCGGTCAGACCTTCTCCATGAACCCGTATCCGTAGTTGCGACAATGCAATTTACATATACGTCGTGGTCCCTTCACCGTCGAAACCTCAATTCTGCCCAGGAAACGAAGGAACCTCTCCTTCCGAGGGGATCGAAGCCAGTTAGGGATATTCGTTGGCGATCATCAATTATGTGAATATTCGTCGAATGAATAACAAAGATTTAAAATAAGAGAAATTGTAAATTTTAATGATAAAAAAATTACGTTAATGTTTAGCCTAAATTTTTTGCTGTTAAAAATATACTATATATGGTGTATATAAACAGTTAAGCTCTAATTTTATTACTGTCTGTGACGCGCGCATTTAAACACATTTAATTATTTCCTAATTATTTTTGTAACATTCCTTCACGTATTTCATATACAATATGTGTAGAAATTAAACTAAGAACATTGGGATAATTACTGATAAAGCTATGATAGCTGGCTCGTCACGTTTATGCTCTAGGTATAATATTCAGCCAACCTATATACTTACAGAAATAGCAGTTTATTGCGGATTTACTACTAAGGCCAATGACCCGATAATCTCAAAGTAATACCGTCATAAAAATCTAATGCGCGATTTATTATTACGGCGCGAAACCGCGCGGCGTGTTTTATCGCTTCGGACCGCTCTTTCTGCGCTGGTAAGCTCTACGTCGAAGCACACTTTTGCCAGACGTAAAGATAGAATCCCCGAGGTACCTTCCGATCTATCTTCCGCCGACAGTTCTTTCTGACTCCTCCTTCGCCGCATAACCATCCCCCGCTGTTCTTATTTATTTCTATCCGCCGCGCGGAAAAATTCTTCTCTCTTCCGCATCCTTGTTTCGTTTAGCAATCGCGCTCCTTGCCAGAAGAGTTGTAGGATCTCCCCGGAAAGGAGAGACTTGTAAACCTGGCAACGAATGCGCATACCGTGCGCATTGAATGTTCGGATTCGTGAAGGAGATGTATCGAAACTAACGTTCGCGTAACAATGGAAAAGGATTTTGTCCCGCAGGGGTCGTTTCGATGCTCTCATGATTACCCTAAAATCGTCAAGCGTATTTTTTTTATGGGGCGCATAGAGTCTCGAAACTTTTAACGAGCGCGACGACGATGTCCCTTTGTACACATTTTGCTTTTCAACGCTCCGAAAGCGTGTTCGGCTAATGGCGGACCCTTTGCAAAAAAAATCAGATTGGAAGTTCCTACATCGCGAACAGGAATTTCTAACAATTTAAACGAAGAGTTCTTCATCCTAATAGCGTTCGTATTATTTCGATGCAATGAGGTCAAATAATCTTTTGTGATATCTTCGGCGAAAATATTAGCTTTCATAAGAATTTTCATTAAATTGGAGCGCAATTCAGGACTTCGCGCGCGTTTGCGAATAAAAGGCGCCTCAATCTCGCTCGCTCTCTCGAGGGTCGAGAAACGGTTATTACCGCGGTTATCTCGAATATCCTGCTCGCGCTGAGTTTCTTTCTTCACACAAGATCGCGGGACAGACGAGTCTCCCGAGATAAAGACTCCAGCTTCCTGTTCTTGAATCGTTGCGATTCATTTATTATTAAGGCGATCAACTTCTGTGATATACCTATTAACATCCATATTTGTAATTGCTACTTGAATCTCGTCTTGAGAGCGTATCATCTTGAGATGCTCAAAAAATGAAGATTTTATCTCTTGAGACACGAACGGTTCAGTAGTCACTTTTTGATTAGGGAACAATCGAGATTATTCAGTTAAGAAGCGGAACAATGTTACGTGAAAAACGAAAGAAATATGTACATAGCGAAATAAAAAGCATATATAGATACAGATTGCGATCGCTTTCAATACTGCTTTTATATAAAAAAAGAAAAGATAATTAGCAATTTAAAGCAAATTTCAATAATTTTATTATTTTACATGTAGACAGAACTTGATAATATATTTATCAAAAATAATAAGAGATTTTGATTTCCATACGGTAAAATTTATCAACTTTGAAGAGCTTTGCTGGAAGAATTTGTTCGAAGCGCGCTCGCTTGCTTTTACGACGGTGCCTATTTATATTTTAAAAAACCACTTCTGTGATCTATTCTGTGATCTCGGTCGCGTCTCTCCTGCTTGGCGCGAGCGTGCGAGAGCTCTCCCTCGAGAATCTGCGGTATAATAACGTTGACACAGCCGACGTAGCGCACTAAATAGGCACCCACCGCCCCCTCATTTCATCCCCATTCTCATTCTCATATTTCGCGCTCGCGCTCGCGCTCTCGCTCACATTTCTCCGCGGCCTGCTCAAGACGTCGCGTCGTAAATCCATCTCCCGCGCTGTATATCTCTCGCGGGTTACGTGCATTATTACGATCCCTACGCCCGCTACGTGGCTCAGCTTTCCGTATTAGTCGGTGCGCGATCGGCGAAGATGAACGTTTCAGACGTTTGCGCGCGCTTACAAGAGTTATGCGCTGCCAGTCAAGTCAGTCAGCCAGACTGCATTCGAATTTTCTTCCCTCTACGTTTGATAACCCGAGTTGTTAAAAACCTTACGCGCGTGTATTTTATGTATTGATACGTGTGTACCTTGTACACCGGTCGAAATACAAGAGAAAACCCTTCGCTCTTTCCCGTCAGTCGTTGTCTTGCGAGCGAAATAATTCTTATTATTCCTGTATACGTAACAGACGTAGCGTGTACGTCTTCTGCATTTCTCCTCCGCCAGATATTTCAGATTCATTTTGAACTATTTTCAGAGTACGTTATAATCATACTTTCATAAGTCCCCGCAATTGCTGTATTCGCTCCTTTGGAATGCTTCGCCGTATACAGTGATGAGAATGCCGCCAGCGATAGCGCCGTGATAATATTGATAAATAAACGGAGTAAAACTGATACTAAAATTACAATCGTTCGATTTAAATGAGAAAGGATGTTTCTTCGCAAGAGAAATTTAATATCCTTCGACACGGTGTTTCTATTATCGCTCTTTCCGGGAAATCCCTCGGCTCCCGGAGGGTGCTGTATCATTTTACGTCGTCCTTCAGCTGGTGATTTCACGGGGGTAAACGTGGGGTGTGCCGCGCGGGATCAATCTTACAGCGGGAACAATGGAGGCGTCGTATGCACTGACGAAAGTCTTCTGTCAACCCTTTGTAGATCCAATGTGATTCCTGTTACGTCGGCGACGACGACAACGGCGCGATGAGGCGAGGGCTGAGAGTGGCTCCCAACGTCATTCCGCCAAATAGAGGGGGGAGGGGTGGATGGTGCTGTAACTCTTAATGGAGGCGCTTTCGTTCGCGGTGCCGCGCCACCGTCCTCGCCGCCGAGGCTATTTACGACCATTTATTTAATTGGTTCGTCAAAGTCTACACGACTAATGCGCCGCGATGAAAAGGCGCCAGTCTTCCGCCCCTTGCGCAGGACATTAAAGTATGGTGTTGGAAGTTCGAGTAATATGCAAAAACGCGAGTTTTTTTCGGAATATGAACAATTTTTGGAAAATTCTTCCAAGAAATCGAGTTTTATAAGTTTTTTTTTTAATTAATTAACATTTGCAATTATAATTTAACAAAAGAAATATTTTATATGATTTAAATAATAGTTAAAGGCGCTCATTGCAATGGCAGATTGGTTCGTACGTGGAGGCTGCTGTGACACAGGTGCGCTCGGCTTCGGTTCATTTTCACGGTGAATTTAAGGCTACCCATATCAATTCGCGGAAAAGCAGTTTACGGGTCGCCCTATCCCGCTCTAACGCGATCGTGTTAAAACTCGATTAAGCGCTTTGCGAATTCGATGAAAAAGTCGACAATAGGCCTTTTCTTTCGCATCCCTCACGATGTCGGGACAATCCGTAGAGAACTGCGACAAAGAATTCTTCCGAAAGATTCCGATCCGACGAAATCGCGGGACTCGTGTACGTGTATCCCTCCCTCCCCCTCCCATACATATGTATGTCCAATACATATGTACGTCGCCATTGCCAAAGTTCTCGGGGAAAGTTTCGGAGCCCCGACGAGACGATAGAAACCGTCGGCGAATTACCAACGTAGATAGACTCTCCGGCGGTCGTTCGGACGCGCGCGGCTACTGTGTCCAACTCGCCACCAACTTGCGGCCGGACAGAACGGATCTCCAGTCGTGACGGACGACGCTGTCGCGTCTTGAAATTCAAAGCGTTTTATCTGCAACGCTCTCGACAGACAGGGGGATGCAAGGGTAAAACCGCAGACGGAAATATCACCCGACCTTGCGCTTCCTCGCGCGAGAATAACGTCACGATTTCAGCGCGAGTTTAGCGGAGAGAAACGCGATTCTGTTTCGCTGTTCTGAATAATTGAGAAACACTATTATGTCCTGCATTGAAATGGACTTATCGTTACTTTAATGAAATTGGCGTCAATTTCGTTGATTATATGCGTTCGTTAAATAGCAGCACGTTTCTAAACATTTATCTAATATAGCGAAACATGTTTCTTTTGTATTAATTATTTCTATGATCTCTTATAAATATATATTTATAAAAAGGTATTTTATTTATTCATGAAATTGATTTCTCATTGCCTCTTGTAGAATGTAACAGCACGTATTTGCTTTTAGCGTAAACGCTGGAAATGAGTTCAAGGCGATTACGAATGCTCGGCGTACCCAACGTTTCCCTTTTCTACTGCGCGCAGTAGGTAATCCCCGAGTCAGACCGAGCGCCGCCGAGGCGGCCGACGTCGCGTTCACCTGTAAATCATGGCGAAAACTGCCGGTGGTACCAACAAGGACAGCCACTTTTCAAGAGAGGTCTCTACATCAAGTTCGCGCGCACAGAAACCGCGCCGGGCTCGTATATTATCTCCCAATGTTGCACGGCCACGCACCTCTCACGCTTCCCATTTTTCCTGCAGTCCAGAAGTGGATATCGAGGCGCTGGGTTTTACCACCGGCGGTAGTAGCTCCCGGGGATTTCGAGGGTACTAAAGGAGATCTCAAAGAGACCTTGGATGAGATGACTCGTTAGATTGACAGGCGATAAAGATAGAAATAGAGATCGTCTCGCAATGATTACTTTCGAAAGTAAAACGTTGATCGAACGTCGTAACAAAATTTGGATATTAGAATACATTAATATATAATAGAACGTTAATGTTAAAATACTCACATATATATTTAATATTATCTTTATGAAATATTTTCTTAATATATAATGCAAAACATTTTAAAGTACTTTTATACTAATAATCGTGCATGTTGTTTGTTCTAGGGTGATAAATTTATAAATTATTGCCTTAAAAATGTACA
Source organism: Temnothorax curvispinosus (assembly GCF_003070985.1). Classification (NCBI taxonomy): domain Eukaryota; kingdom Metazoa; phylum Arthropoda; class Insecta; order Hymenoptera; family Formicidae; genus Temnothorax; species Temnothorax curvispinosus. The sequence goes on from NW_020214791.1 coordinate 11,353, forward strand.
GCAGACAAGATATAACGAAGAAGTCGAAAGATAATTATTTTAACATTAGCTAATTAAGCAAAGAAATTACAAAGTATTTAATCTTTTATTTAATACCGCAAATATGAGATAATACGAACGAGCAATTTTGCGTCATATAAGTAAGAAGCGCTTCATTTAGGACGATAAGTTTTTACGTTATTACTACGCTATCCTTATTGCAATTAAGGAAAGGAAATTGCAGCCAAGAGGATGAGCACTTACCGGGGAAATAAGGAAGACTGTTTAGTTCTCTATGAAGGGCCGCGCTGAAAGACCAAGCATTAAGTACAGCTTAACGTCGATAGGGATTCCAACACCTGGGTACACCATTAAAAAGTCCCCTTTTTTTCTACATCATCGTAACCATATCCAACTTCTTCCGATACTTCTCGCGAGAACTCGAGAGAACCCGTCGCGGAGGGTTCACACATGCTTGTCCGTCTGCGACAAAACAGATTCCAAGTGTTCTTACCGATACAGTTACATATGTGTGAGCGTGTGTGAGCGCTGTCGCGGTGAAGCTTAAGCGGAAAAATAAGAGTTTCCATTTCCGCAATTCTTCCACAAGGATTGACAATTACCGTTGAAATCTGAATTGTGATGCTGAGGATTCCGCGTTCCGGCGGAAGAAGGAGAACAATAAAAATTGCTAAAAGCCGGCGTTATAGGCATATTTTTTAAATCAAATTCGCTTGCACTTAGGAATCGATTTGCATTTGCTGATAAAATTTCGCGCGTTTGTTCGACGGATTTTTTGGGATTAGAAATTGATGGGTCGGTGCTTGCGGTGGTTATTAAAACATCCAATTAATACGAGCCTCACGCATCGGCCGTTGGTCATCGACACGCAGCCGGCGGTGACGTTCGGCCCTTTAATTATCGGCCATAAATCATCGCTCCATATCGTCCCTTCTGCTTGGTTAGCCTTATTCTTTTGCTTTTCTAAACAAATAGCCTGAGTAAGTTCTCCACGTCTTGTTTTTTCGATTCCGGTCAGTCTCTCAACATATACTTTCCGGATTTATTCTGAAAGCGTGATAAAAGAGTTGAAATATCAGTAACAATACTGAAGCATAATTTTTCCCGCCTATTTATAGTGTTTTCATACATTTGGCGTAAAACAAGCTTCCATTAACGGACAATTTCTTTTACGAAACCTCCGAAAAAAAGTACGCCCGATGGCTAGCGAGAAGGCCATTTCGGCACGTATTATCTCACGCTGATTCACCCTGACGTTCAGCCGCTACGCTGTTTGGAAAAGAAACGCGACGGGCGTTTCAACCCTACCGATCTCCCGTCCGTTTTTCGCGCGCGCGTTTCCTGCAAGCGCGTATTTATTCGTGCGTGCTCCTGACGCCGGGCGGGTGCGTATTGTTGCGAAATTATCGGCATTGTCATGCGCGACTCGATTTATTTTGTCTACTCGGCGGAAAAGTGCTTTCATTTGGCGCGACTGGCGCGGCGGGAAGGGAGGTGCACGTCGAAACCGTAGAGAAAGAGCAGCGAACGCGGACTGTCGTGAGACGGACAGAGCACGCGGACGAGCGCGTTGCTCGCCCTCCAGGCGTTCTCTGCGACAAAAGCTCTTAATTCGACAATGCGTCCGTCGAAAGGGGACAATAGTCGACTTTCGGTAAATAATGATTCCTTCGATCCTCTCCATACCAGTTTTCCAGTCCTCCACTTTCGCAAGTGCCGTCCCACGTTGAAACACCGAACGGCGATTTTAGCTGCGTAAGAGACAGAATCGTCGACAACGTTAGACCGAGCTGCAATTTTTAGAATAATATAAACACTCGAGTTGCGATTCCTGTATTGCAGTTTCTGAGATTTCGTCGAATCCCCTAAGGTAATTAAGAAGGGGAAAATTAGGATTTTTTTTGCTAAGATTGCGCAGCGTCGGGGAACGTGATTCGACCGAGCGAGCGTGCGGGCGGACGACGAAGAATTCGAAATCGGATTAGAGCCAGCGATGGGACGCTCGATTTCGTTCCCGCCTGTTTCGATGCTTTCATTTTTCCGTCCCTTCGGGAGCGTCGGCCAGATATTTGCATTACAAATACACCTTCACCGAGGTTTTTCTCGTTTCATTAAATTCGCTTTTTCCTCGAGACGTACCTCTTCCTCCTCGACCTGTCTTTCCGCCGTCATGAATGTACTCCCGCATTCATCCCCGTCCTAGCACGAAAGGGTTGTATTAAGAATCTTAATACCGGGGGAAAAAGTTTGCCGCCACCGAACACTGAAATCGTTTGTTCCGCGGACGTGCGCCGAAATAAGATATCATAGCGTTAATTATTAGTCACCGAGTGCTCTGCAAGGGTTCTCTTGCGATCTTCTGCTTGTTAAGGATTGTTAATGAATGTTTCGCTGAAAAGCTGTCGGCTACACGATGGTGGTTACTCTTAATTTCTACAAGAACGAATAGATTATCTGTAAATCATATAAAATAAATATTAATATTAGTTTTTAATAATCTTTTATATTATTTTAACGAAGAAATTTCAAAGAATAAATAATGTTCTAAGAGCTAATCATGGTCATTAGCAATTAATGGAATTTATTGTTAAAATATGGAAATCGTTTGATTTCTTTGGTCTTTGTTTTTCTTAAAAGCATAATATGTAACGTTTTTTTATAAACATGTGAAATAAAACGAAACGAGGATTAACAAGACTTGTTTGCAAGATCTTAGTGTTATGTTCATTTCTACCAACGTAAATTAACTTTAATCTCGGTTTAACTTAATTTCTATATTTTTTAGTTCTGAAAATTAAAAAAAGATAAAAAGTAAGTTAAACCGAGATTAAAGTTAATCTACGTTGGTAGAAATAAACATTAATAAAACAGCTGATGACTATCAAAACGCGTCGAGCTTTGATATCATGAATCAAATCTTCAAAAAGCACGATAACAAAAAGTCGAAATCTCGTGGCTAGTTGCCAATCAATTGTTAATAATCAATTGTTAGTTCCATCGCGCGCATTTATTTTTGCTTCATACGCCAATTACATTTTTTGTTTGCTTAAGGGCCAAAGCACATAACATGGCGTAGCGATATACGATAGTCGTAGTCGTGGACGTAAGTAACGCAGAAGCTTACTATTCTGACAGTCTTGTGCGTTACTTACGTCCACGACTACGACTGTCATATATCGCTATGTCACGTTATGTGCTTTGGTTCTAAGTTGTAATAAAGTAATAAAGTTGTAATAAAGTATATACATCTATTTTAAAAGTTAACATCTGGTTATAAATATACTGTGAGTTTTATCGACCACTAAACTCTGCTCCTGTGCTACTTAGCTCGCGAATAAATAACAATGGTTTTTATTTAGTATGCGATACATTGTGTTGATCTTATTAACAGCTTCACGTAGATTTTTATATTTAGTTTATTATGTCATGAACGATATTTTTAATATTATATTATATAATATAATTTTTCGGAATCTTCCACTTGTGTTCCAATACGCGATTCCATGTGGGATTTCCGCCTCGATGACGGATGTTTACTCGCCGCAAATCTTTATCTTTCGAGTTCGCCTCGGCGATAATCACGTACGTGCCTCGCGATCAAATGCTCCGATCAGAAACGGTTACGCGGATTTGTTCGTTACATCGACGTCCCAGTAGTTATATCCTGATGAAATTGAGATACGATCGGTCGGCTCTCCCTCGCGGCCGGCGTGCAACGCTAACGTGAATTATGGAGCTCGCGTGCCGCGCAATACGCAGGCGGCAGTTCGAGAGATACGAACGTCGTCATTTTTTGGCGTGAAGTATTTACGTGGGAACGCGGTCTTATTCCCTCCGCGCTATCGAATCGGCATGCTCTACGAGCATACACGCAGGGACGGCGATGATCTACGACCGTGCTAGATCGATACGTTTCTTGAGAGGTCACGAGATCATCAGATCTCGATATTCTCTTAATCCGCGCTATCGCTGTAATACAGGAGATATTCCAAAACTTCCTGTTACCCTGCCGAATCATCATTTATCTACGACGTCTTTAATCAAGTTAAAGTCGATTTTTTTTTCAACAAGAACTGTCAGCTTTTAAATTGTGCGGTTAAAAAGGATTGTCGGGAACTAAGCTAAGAGCACAGCAAACAGTAAAATGTTATTTCTCATTAATTCTCATATTTCTCATAATTTTCTTTCTTTTTTTTTTTTCATAAAATTCTCATAAAATTTAAATTGACTTTCTCCTTTTCTTAAACAGATTTGTAATATATGTGAATTGTTAAAAGTATATAATATTGACTACGAGAAAATTGCGGTGATAATTCTTTATTTTCTTTAAAGGAAAGCTTTATTTCAACCTGGCTAATAAAATCATATGAAACCATATGAAGTGCGTGAAACATAAATTGTTAAATTTTTGGGATTTCTTGTACATGGCAGCAACTAAATATGTTACATCTCTATCATTTTGTTCGTATAACGAGATCTGACAAATTCACAGCTAAAGAAAAATGTTACAAGTCCGAGTTTTTATTTAAAGTCCCGTGAAAATATCTGGTCTCCAATGTTGTCTTAATTAAAGTTGGCTGACTTCTGGCTTGTTGCGTCTTTCGCGCCACTCGTCAAGCTCGTCCCCAGGGGTGCAATTTACTCGCATCTCCTCCTTTCATCCCTTCACTCAATCCCACGAAGCAGCCGGTTTTAGCTTGTCGTGTCTGCATCCATTCCGCCTACGAGCCTCCTTAAATACTCGGCGACGAGCTGCCATCTTATTTTACATCATCTAACGCTGATCGGCTTATTAATTTATGCGAAAGAGGTTTTAATGAAGAAAAAAGCCATTAACTTTCGTCTGATAAATCGTCCCTTATCCGCTATCAACTTTCCCTTTCGCGTCGCTGTTTTACATAGAAATAACAGATATGTATATTAATGCAATGTCACGTTTTTCTGATTTATTGAGAGTGGACGGATCTTTTTTTTTTACTACGACTTTAATATGCTTTTTTGATTCTGTCATGACGTTATCTGTTATGAAAAAGATATGAGATCGCGCACGAGAATATTACTTTACATAACAGGAAATGACAAAGCATAAACCAAACACGCATGCAACAAATTTAAATTTTTAAAATATACAATTGCGTAAAATAAATTTGTGTGCACGAATCGGATAGTAGATGTTTTGAAGCGCGAAATCAGTTTGAATAAAGTATCTTCTTTAAGGTGCGCAATCTCTTTGTAAATCGGTTAATTAAAAATCAGTGAATAATTTGAAATGCAATTAGAGAAAGTAAAGGGTAGCGATCGTGGGGTAGACGTTGCCTTGAATGAAAGTCCGATTGTTTCCTGACATAATTTGATACTCTCTTCTCTTTTTGTACAATTGTGAAACCTGAGTTTGGCGTAATATCCTCTTTAAGGCATCCGCTGGTCAGAGGTGGAGGTCTTCCTTGGTCTTTACCATGTAAAACAGTCCCTGCATCCCTTTGTCCGTCGGGCCACCCTCGGCCCGAGGACGTTAAACGTTAAAGTTCTGACCGAACAAGATGACGAGCCGGTCGCATTGCGGACGGACAAGAGTTTCTTCGCGACACGATGCGTTCGATATTTATTTAGTAGGAACGAAGGCGTACCTTTTACCCATGGGACCGTCTCAGATTTTCATGACGCAAGAAATAGATTTCAACCTTCGTTTGCTTCTCTGCAGAGCTTCACTGATTTTTCAATATTTCCGTAAATGTGCGTTATATAATAATCCAATACAAATTGATTTTCTTTCAGCTCGACAATAATTTATCATAAATGCCCGTTCGTCAAAATTGTTGTAAATCATCTATAAAAAATTGCATAATTTTTAAAGCGATTTATGACAACTAAAAATAAGTAAAATTACTCAATTTATTTTTTATACTGATATAAGCACCAAATTGTTTTATTGACTTCGAGACCAATACTTTTAGACGTGGGGGATATTATCCGTAATAGCGCATCGAGGCAGAGTTGCGCGTCCATCGTTTGCTCACGCCGACGTTATAAATGGGACGCTATAAGCGTGTAGGTGTCGTTTCGTCGAGCGACGGTGCGGTCGTGGGCGCACAGGGAGACTAACCATTAGCCTGCAGGTGTTGGATATCCCAGCCGCGCCATCACTCCCTCATTCCGGGCGATCATGCTCAAGATGATCCCCGGAACGACAGGCGGAAGTCTCTCGCTATCACGCGCGAGAACGGGAGGACGGAGAGTGGCGCGAGAAAGAGTAAATAATCCTCTTCTGTATTATCCCCACGGGTTCTTGGAAATCGCTAATGCGTTTCTGCAAAATCGCCCCGCATCTCGACGCGATCGACAATCAGGGCCGCTTTGTTGTTTGCTAATTGTTGTTATCTCTTGACGAACTCGGCTCGCAGCTTGTTACCGATTAAATGGAATTGCCGGCTCTGTTCGATTTACTGGTATCGACACTCTAGTTACTCTCGTTTGACGTTACAGAAGGGAGGAATGTACATTTCCCGCTGGTATTCCGTTTAATTAAACGATTACGAGGTGAAACAATCAATTTGTATGTCTTTGTGTTACGCGGTAGGGAGGTCGAGGACGATTTGCATTTTGGCCAACATCTTTCCAAAGTCTAGTTACAAAAATAAAATTGTAATCGTTCTGATAAATGCGCGCATATTTGTAGATACGCGAGAATCATACTAATTTGCTCGAATATCATTAATTTAACTCGGTATAATTAATGGGCAAAATCGCAGTTGCTCTCGTGGGAATATTTTAACGATGGCTTAAATATGGCGCTGCATCCATGATACTTCCACATGCACTCTTCCATCCTGTAGTTACATTTAACCTCGTGAATTTCCTTACGGCAGCGCTTCGGCCTGACCCGGCAGCCGTACTCATACCATCTGCATTCTACTTGCTCGTCGGGATCCAGTTCCGGCTCCGAGGGATAAACTTGAGGGATAAACTCGTTCTCCACATCCCCTTGATGGTTTCTATAGTTGCATTTCTGCTCGTGTATGTACTTTCGTCTTCTCGGTATGTTCACCATGCAGCCGTATCGTCTAAACTTGCACTGCACCAATTCATTGGGGTCACCGCCGTAATCGGTGATGGTCGCGGACGCGAGACCGTCGCTGATATCGTTCACACCCTGGAACCTGTCCTTGTAGATGCAATGCTCCTCGTGGATGCTGCGTCTCCACGGCACCGTTCGTACCTTGCATCCTGCTGCAGAGAATGAGCACTCTATCAAATTGTCGTGGTGAAAATCGGTCGGTCCATGTTCTTCCTCGGAATGCGGTCGAAACTGGCACCTAAAATTATAATTTTCAACATTAATATTAATAAATATATGTGCGCAATGTATATTAATAAATATATGTGCGACTGACGAACAAAGATCATAAATTGATAGCGACAACAAGAAGTCTTCGTTGCACCTCGATTCGTGAAGTACTCGCAGATGCTCCGGTATCTTTATCCAGCATCCTAGATAAGAATACGAGCAAAGTTCGAGTTGCTGATTCTGAGACGGCACAGGCGGCTGCCAGGGTCTTCTCTCGTGGCTCAGGAAGTCATTTATCGGCGGCGCGCTGGGACTGTGATCATCGAAGCTGCGCGGTGGCATAGGATGCGGCATCAAGTGCACCGGCTGGGGTGTGCTCATCTGCGGCGGCAGGATCTCCACGTCCAACGGTGCCGAGCACGTGAGGCAGCTGTAGTAATAGGGCTTGCAACGGTGGCACACGTTGTGCCCGTTGACGCACGAGTATCTGGGCGTCAGCTCCATCTCCATGAAGCAGATGGGACAGAGGCCCTCGGTCTTGAGGCGGTCGTACAGATTCGGATACAGAGTGTCCATGACTTATCGGCGAGGGCGGTTATTTAGTGCCACGGTCCTTCGGTTGTCCTTCTTATCGGTCTTTCGGACCGAGATTGAGACGAATCTACTTCAGCGAAGTACAAGCAAAGCCCGCCGCTCGCTCCGCGCTCCTATCCGCGGGAAGATGAAGAGAAATTACTCCGTGCTCTCTTGCTCGCGCGGGAGCGCGATCCGAGTTGCTCTTTTGCTATGAAGATTTATGTGCAATTCAATATAGAATAATGGAGGACTTAAGAGAGGCGAACGAGGGTTACGGCTAAAGTGCGAACAGGATTAGAACGAATGCGCGGCGCGAGTGTGCCCGTTCGGAGATACGAGTTCCGATTATTTGACCAAGTGTGTGTGTGTGTGCGTTTTGAATTTTGTACCTGATAACGATCACGAAGAAAGCTGCTGATTCTCCGCCATTTGACTGACATCCGCGAACACGTACTATCGCGACTCGAAGGTCTTTATAAATATTTATTTCAAATAGTTAATCGTATTTAAAGCAAACCTTATGAATTGTAGATTTATTTAATTTTTCTAGATATACATACATATATTTTTACATTATATGTTTATCAAATATTTTTACTGTATAATTCAACAATTTTTCTTGGATTGTTAGATTATTTTTGATAATAAGGGTACTACTTACTTTATTTAGCTATCTTCCACTCGAGACGGAAATAGAGACAAGAATTACACGTACGATGGGGAACGAAAAAAAAAATAGCCAGAGTGACACGTACACTTCCGAAAGCACGGGCACCGTGTGTCATCGTCAGTCTGTCACCGTTCCCTTATCTACCGAGACCGATAGCACGACTTTATCTGATAAAACGTTCCGCTCATATGATAGAGAACTGCTTCTACGTTTTGTTACGGCAGATAAAGCGCTCGCGCGCGGACGGGACAGTACGGCGGGAGGAGAAAAAAAATGCTTGCTCTCGTTGCTATGCACTTCGCGTCACCGAATGGTAACCGCCGCCGGTATTTATTATGCTCGTTACATATGCGGATAAAAAATTGGGAATATAAGTCGGGCCGTGCTTTTTCGCCGGCGGGCAGGTCGTTTTGCTCGCGCCGTGCTTGGAATTAATTAACGATTATTCATATGGTCCCCGTGATATTGCAGAGCGTCGCAGAGATTCCTCGCGACTTCTCATCTTTTCGCACGAATTCCTCGACCAAATCAGAATTGATTATTATTCTCTCAGAAATTCTCGTCAGAGAAAAATCGACTTCAAATTATTTGCAGACACCGTGAAATAAAATGCAGAAAAAATTTGCATTTTGTCACACGTTTGAAGAAAAAAATCGCTCTTCCCTGTCGCTGGCGGGCGAGTCATAATTCATAATGTATGATAGATCACCGTTTCGAATAGCGTCACGTAAGCGTTAATTGATGACAGCTAATTACATATGAAAAATCGACAACACACGCGGACGTAATTATGATTGCGTGGCATACGCACGCATGTTACGTATCATATTACGTTCGCTTTGACGGTGTGTAATCTTTAAATTAAATCTACGATCAGGTATCACATCGTTATAGGTGTATATTACTGCGAAAATTTCGCTGGCCTTGCGTTATTTAATCTTGGGTACGATAAACCTGGAAGCGTTATTTGCACAGAGGAATAATATAACTTGCAAACGGTGAGATATTTGGCAAGTACGGGGACGGACCTAGTAGTGGTACGGAAATGCATTTTCTCCATTTAATGAATACAATTTCGATGGCTAATCGAATGCCGCAACCACTCTATTAGGGAAGTATTGTCGAGTTAATTAATCGAACGTTAACGTAACGTCGAAATTCGATCATTATCGCCGGTGGGGATATATATTTAGTTACAATGAGGTCGGGGTTAATGAATTTTAAATCGCTTTATTTCTGATCGGATTACACCATTTTGTTAGTGAAAACCGCGATTTTGACAGAGAATAAAAGACTGACAAAATTGTAAAATGTTCGTAGATGTAATAATCGCAAACTATGTGTGACGATAAAAAAATGAGAAGTATCAGAAATTGCCAGAAAACAGGGAGAGTCGGATCGCTCGGTCTTTCGCGAACATCACGTGCGAATATTCGCGAATAACGAAACCAGATACTTTCGCGTGATATTCCACACCGGGTCCCGTAACGACCGTCCCTCATTTGAATCCCCGCGCGTACATCGCATCAAAGATACGACTGAACGACCCTGCCTGCCATGAGGGTAATACTCGCTGACCATAAGTCACTTATGTAAATCTGCGAGATGGAAACACGCGTCGGGCGACAGCGATGACTTCGAGGAATATTAAATTGAAAGCAACTTGCAGCGTTTATAACAATTTCAGTTGTTTACAAGTTACATAGTTGTAAATTATTTGAAGTTTACAAGTTCTTGCGGCATTTTCATAATTTTCAAATTGTTGATAGAGAAGATAAAGCTTGCATGAGTACGTAATTCTTTAGAATATCATTTTTTAGTTTGTCCATTCCTAATGTCTTTATAGATTAACGCATTAGCGAACCACGGAAAGATCTGAGAAAACTTTAATAAATTTTTCTTGCGCCACTCAATTCACCCTCCGTTAACGTACCGAGAAAGGGAAGAAAGAAAGTATTGTAGGATATAGATACGGTACCGAGAAACGGGACGAAATAAGCCCGCGACGGCAGCCCGGTATTCAAGCACCCCGAGTCTTTCCCAAGACGTCAATTTACTCTTATTGCCCTTTTCGCGACGATATTGCGCCATCAAATTTTTACCGGAAAATTTCGTCCGCGATATTCGCGCGATTTCGTTCGCCGCGTCGCGAATGGTCGTCCTGAACACGCGATTATTTATAACGTAGCCAACTTTGAGATAGCTCGTTACGTTGATGAAAAGCACTATATATCGTCATCTAGGCAAAGTAGGTCTAAATGTCAAGGCCAATGGAATCTTGCGGTTTTTATATTCGTCTTTTGATTCTCGCTCGGGTTATACTTTGAAGATATACATTAACGTTACGCGCATAAATTATAAAATTATAAATAATGTCAATAATGTTAATAATTATCATCTTTAACATCGATATCTAAAACTGCGGTAATTATACTGGTCTCAAGTCCTGTTGTGCTGTAACAGCGCGTTCCTGAAACTGCTGATTTATCTTTCCTTCGCAGCGTTAAAGCTATCCGCACATTAGTCTCCTAATCTCCAATCGCCCCGAAAAGCCGTGCGGCGAATTTTATCAGGCACAGTAAAGTATCCCTGATCAATAAAGGAGGCGTACGGCCGTTGTGCGGCTTAATCTCGCGACTGGCTTTGTGATTGATTCGAGCATATTTCCATTTCCAGCTTACGCGCTAAGAGAGAAAAAGAGAGAGAAAGAGATCGATCTCACTCGAAATCTCATCAGTAATACAACCGCAATTTGACCCGGTTAGCTTTTTACACGGAAATGATGATCAAACTCTTAAGATAGTAATAAGAATCTGTAATAAATTACTTCCCAATTGAATTAAATGCATACGTTGGCGAATAATTTCTCAATGGCTGTTTGCGTTTCAGGATCGAATTGAACTTTTCAATATTGAATATCCAATATCGATAATACTTATACACCTTTGTAGCACAAAGCAATGCGCAATCAGTCAGTCGTAACAAATCCCCTTGCTTATAAACACCGCTTTTTCTTCCCGAATATCCGACTATGTCCGGGAGGGCGGATTCGAATCGTGCAATATGTCGCATAATTCGGCCATTCCTCATACCACCTTTGCGCGAGTTCGAAGGGAACAGACTTCAGCATGTGTAGGCACGCGTGTATCGCTTGTAAAGTTTCATAAATACGCGGAATACACCGCTTCCAGGGGGGGTGTTCCAACGTTCTAAAGCGAAGTCACGGAATGTAAAATCGATTTAGAAAGTATCAGGATCTTGTTTGACGAGAGGGTAAACGTTTTTCTGGAATTGATGGATGCTTCCGTAAAACTGCCATACGCCATATATTACTTTAGCAAAAAAAAAAACCGACCAGGAAATCTTGCAATATTTATCTTCTACTATACAAACATTTAATAATAATATACTTAATGCGTGTCTGCGTTGCAGATTCGTTTTTATCGTCAAAAAGAGAACACGCGGCAGCAAGATTTTTCGTCGTTGAAAGTCACAGTTGCGAATTCCTTTCAGGAAATTAAGCGTTTTCGCGCGCTGCCGTTTTGTAGCGTTTCTTCGGAAGCAGTTGAAAGCTCGACCCGCTTTCTCGCCCGACAATCTCGCACCTCACAAAGGAAACTTTTGTATTCACGAGTATGATAATGTCCCTCCGTAAGCCTTCTTCGCACCTGTGCAGTCGGTCGCGCGTGTTTGCGTCACGAGCTTGTAAACGGGTGGATATACGTGAGCACCTAAGGAATGTCCCGATGCTTCGGAAAGCCGGCAGGCAAGCTGGTTCCGGGGCCGCGCGCGAATATCCAAGAATAATTTTACATATTTCAGCGCGGCTCGCTGCATCGGCGGTGGGCGACAAAGAAGCTTACCTGTTGTCTATGCTAAGGCCCGGCGTAGAACATCGCAACGTATGCAAAACGCTTTTATCTAGCGCCACTCCGATAAGATTTATACGGGCGTGTGTTTGGCTTGATATCAGCCGGCTTATCTATTATCTGTCCGCGCTGTCTTGACAATGTGGTAAGCGGCGCCCATGATGCGCTCGCTCGGGCCGCATCTGTTCTTGTCAAGCTTGTCAGTCTGACAAATCGATTATATACACTTTATTTGAGGCGTCTTGTAGCGACACGACGCACACTGTTTTCGTAGATTCTACATTAATCTTTTCACTTTTATCTCGTTGACAAACGTTCCGAAACTATTGATGCCGGAAATTAAAAGTCTACAATCAATAAGAGAAGTTTTTGATAAGAACAGATCTCTATAAGATTACAAAGTTTATCAGGTTGACAATTGGCAGTCCAAAAAATAATGATATTTCGATATTTTTTTTTAGAGAAGAAAGTCTATCTTACAAAGAAGAAAATTGACAAGAGATCGATAAGATTAGTAAACTGAGAACGATGCGTAGATGTAAGCCGCCTCTAGTGTCGCAGAGCTGCAAACTTGGCGCCACATTTCAAAGCCGGAGGGTGAAGCCAGCCTTGCCAGCAGAGAGCTCCGTTGTCGGGGGCGCGAAGTCGGGGGTTGCAATCGATTGCGATATATCGCAAGCACCCCCGGCGCGCCGGGAGGGTGGCGGCGCTTGCGCCCCGGTAAGCTCGCGCGGATTGGCCCGTGATGATGTCATGCGGTGCTCCCCTAAGTCTCTGATATCATCTGCGGGCTTTTCTGCAGTCCACACCGACCACTCGAGCGGCGTAGCCGCGCCATCGGCGATATTGCCACCTGTGCTTAACATTCACGCAGTGCTATCCGGTCTGCTAGCCGGCCGCGGGCCAGCTCCGAGGCCGGATCTCCATGGTCGCATCCAGCCGGCGGAGAGGTGAGTCCATTCCAGGCTATCCACCGGGTTCGTGCTCCATCTGTGCATTCCCGGACCGAGCTAACGACGCGCCGTTTCGTCACCGCACGTACACACGTCGACCTATCGGTGTAAACATACGTTCGCCATCCGCGTTTCCGATCGTAACCCTTGACTGACCTAAGTCCAATCTCGACCATCACGCGGGATTCAAGTTGTCAAGTTGTTAAGTAGATATGCTGGCAGTTTCGATCGCGTCACGTAAAGTGATTTTTTAAATATTTTTTTCCGATCGAAAAGGGTTTTGCTGATTTCTCTAAGACGATTATGCGCTTTGTCTCTGAGGGTTACGACATTATAGCTTCTGCAGCGGAAGCTGCACCCGCGAACACGTGGATGAGATCTTCGGATGATACAATCATTTGCCGGTAAATTTGTTCCGTTAGAATTAACGGTTATGTAGATTTTTTTAAGTGTGGAATCGAAATTATTTTGAACATTCTTTCTGCAACGCTGAGGAAACCATTAACTTGCTTCGTTGGCAAGCTACGTAATTCAATAATCTTTAAACATACTAACGTCAAGATATTTTGTATTCTTTTTCTATTTAAATTGATTTATAACTTTTTATTAGACATGACAGAACGACAGAAGCATTATTTTTATACACATATAAAATAATCAATATAATATCTTGTCCGTTGATCTCATGTGTCGAATCGTTAATTTGTACTATCAACAAATTCGCTTTATTCTCTCCAGTTAGCATTGTTGAAAATGTGTGCTGGCGCTAGATTGGACAATTTTATTCTCGAAAACATTGTTAACCACTGGTAAAACAGCGTCCACAGATGAATGTTGAGCAAACTCGGATCTCGAGGGGATAATTGCGTTGGCGTGTCAGCACAATGCATCCCAGAGCGGTAGCTGCGTTTCACCGAAGCGTCAATGGGATATGAGTTTGTATGAATATATAGAACAACGATCTAGAGAGTTTAAACTTCCTCAGTTTTGCTCAGCTCACATGAGCAACTTTAAAGCCTGTAGACTTTCGTGGGATGTTGCACGCTCGCAGGAAACTGCGACGACGTACCGCGCTTAAACCTATAGTTTTCGGTAAATATGTGTATACGTTGTCACGATATGTTGAACGAATTGCCGGTACTTTGTGCAAACATCATTTTTAAAAAACTTTTTCTTTCTCTCTTTCTCTGCTTTCTGTGTGTGTGTGTGTGGTATATCGTTTTTACAAAATTATTTATTATACTTGGTACATGTAATGTAACATAAATAGAATCAATTTCAGTGAATTAATTGCGTATTACGATAAATGATGTTAATAATATTGCACATATGTTTAGAATCGAATATTTTTGTTATCAAATAAATAAAAGTACGTTTTCGTATAAAATATATTAAAAAAAAAAAATAAAATACATTTAATTTCTGGTAGTGATGAGTTAATTGTAATCAATAATGTTCGTGCATAATTTTGATAGTCGAATATTTTCTTTATTATTGAACAAAGGTAAATCTATTTTTCAGATTAGAATGAAGTAATATAATATATATTTGTGTATTTTGTGATTACTTTATAACAATGCATCATTTAAAGTCAGACTTTTTGTTAGTCGTTATTTATCATAAATTGTAATTGTGTGACGGTTTGGACGGCTACAAGCTGTCACAAATATTATTACCTATTTCTCGAGGACAGAATGTGTAAATGCTAGAAAATATGAAAATGAAATGCTGTGCCTGGAGAGAAAGAAAAGAAGAAGGAGAAAGAGAAAAGAGACGAAACTCCATTACAGAAACATGTTTGTACCTGTATTCTGTTGGCATGTATGTGTTCTTGATTGAGTGAAGGATTGTGTCGTACAAAACTTTCCGCATTCGGATTGGAGTTACTTACAAGTACTCAACTACTAGACATGTTCCATTTTACAAGCAATGAAACTTTGATCTCTTGTATCAAATAATAGCGTTGATAGATTCGTGTTTGTAAACCGCAGTCCATCTGCGAAACTAGAACGTGCCAAATTAGAATCGAAGTCTTGTTTATTTCTAATTTCACGTTTGCAACGTGTAAGATGAACATATATCGCACATCAAATTAATTTATCTTATGCAACGCATACCGTCTGAGCAATTGAGATATTATTGTCTTCACATGAATAGCTGACAATTAGGTAATTCGGTCACACGATAGTTACAGAGACGCATAGTTTGCTTCTCAGCAAAATCAGTTTGAAGGAGCGAAATAGCGTTACATATATTTTCCATACAACGGCGTCAACTACCAACTTCTCTTTGTGCTGGTAAGCATAATCTGTTGACGTGTTTTCAAGTACAGTTGTCTCTAAGCACAATTTCTCTCTCGGATAAACTTACATGACGCAGTTGTTGTCGCGAAAGCAAGATGCCATGAAATCTACAAATTTTCGCTATATTAGTTTGTTTTTAAAACTGTGGATGGTCTTTACGTAAATTATGAAGTTTCGCTTTGCATTATTTTAATACCCGGTACAAGGATTTTAATCATACGACGCATAATGACCTTAATTCGAGTGAAAAGGGATTTTAACATGTTATTTGAAAGCGCGCTTTTTTCATAGTATCGCAAACGCTATAACATGCATCGTGTATTGCAAATTCTGATATCAAAGTCCCATTTATAATGATCACCGTCAATTTGAACGTCATAAAATTTTCTACACTGGGACTCGAAATATTCGAGACTCATAAAATATGTTGCGACAAAATATCGTTTGTTATTTTTACTGATTTTTTATTATTTTACAATTGATTTTTCATTAAAGAAAATTGTAAAATACCTATAATTTCATTGGAAATAAATAGTTTCTGATGAACTAAATTTCATCAGAAGGGCAGACATAATTTATATCGTTGCGTTAATATTAAAAAAAAATTCGATTTTTGAAACTTTATTTTAAGGATGAGTCATGAACTCCGTATTTTCGTCGAGAAAAAATTGTTCGTGCTTTGGCCAAAAAAGTTGTGGCTTAAAGGACATCCGATAATCTTGGAATACACCGTGTCGGACCCTTTACGCATCGACGATGAAGGCTCGCACCATGGGAATAGCGCGGTCCTCGGCTAGCCTAGTGTGCCGGGACATATTTATAGCGTTGTGCGTAGGGTTCGCGTTCAGAAGAGGCGATCGGGAACGACCGGGGAAAAAATGTACGTAGGGCACATCTACACCCACGGATACACGCGCGTGTACAACGCGAATAACGTTACAAGCCAAACTCTCACCCTCGGCACGCGAGAGCGCCCTTGTTGCATTTCGGGAATGCCACTCTCCGCCTCCTTCTCCGTGGCGTTTCGTTTTAACTTGTGCCTTCCTTTTGTGCGCGATGATGCCTCTCTGCGGCGCGTGCTTTTGCGGCTTGCTGCCGGTCTCCCTAAATTCATTCGCGGCCGAACTTTTGAGCGCTCGAGCGTTAAAAAAATTCGCAGTACCTCTCGAAAACTGCGTCGCTCTCCTCCTTTTTTCCACGTTGTTGTCTGTAATCGGATGGGCGGGCTGAAAGGGTTCGTATATTCTACTCCGCGATATGCTTCGTGAGTTTCGATGCGATATAGAACTCGTAGTTCAGATTCAACGCTGAGTGCTGTAAAACGTTATTTTTGCGACGCCGATGGACGGGTAGCTGTCATCCCTTCGAGACTTTCGGATTTATATATCTCACATGCAACAGGAAGACATATCGGAAGAGAGACGTTTCTGGTTATTATTTATTTTTCGCTTCGAAAACTACTCTTCTATCATTCACTTCCGTGTTTTACAATTATCATCGCCGTGGATCTAAAATAAGAATAAGAATCAGGATGAAGAATAATTGCGTTCTTAAGACGACAAATGCGGGACAAAATAGAAGAGCTTAAGCATTATCTCCTAATGACCGACTTGACAAAGCAAATATAGATGAAAAAGACTGACGAGGATAGAGTCAGGGGCAAAGGAGAAAATGAAAGAAAGCAAGGGGGATGTGGGCGAGACCAATCAAAAACGCAAACATTGGGGCGCTAGGGATAAGGAATTCCTTTTTCTCGCGTCGTTGTCTGCTGTTCCGGTTATCAACGTCATCATCCTCAGATCCTTCTCGTTGTACCCCTATCCTCCTCCCCGTTTCCAACAATCCCCACAGTACGGAAAGTTGCTCGAGGACTTCGGAGATTCGTCAAATTTTTGTACATACGACGTGGCTCGAGTTGGCGCGACTACAAACTTGCTTTAGTAACTTGTCGATCTTTTTTTTTAGCTTCTGAACATGAACGACAGGAATAAAAGTAGTCGAGTTCATTAATCAAATTCGTAAAAATTATATTAATCGAAATATAAAGGTGCGTATACTTTGATTGTAAATACATTCCACATTCTAATACAATCGCAAGTACTTTAGTACTTTACTTTGACGCATTTTAGTTTTATGTACTAGCTTTTATGTAAAAGAGATCGCGCGATGAAAGAATAATCTGTGACATAACAGGTTTGTGATCGATGAAAAATGCACAAGGCCTGGCGCAACCTGTCACAGCTATTATTAGTTATTAACTGCCTCTTCTACTTTGTTTGCGAAAAAGGATAATGACTGCTAATAGAAAGTGACGCGCGAAGCCCACGTGTGCTTTATTGCGAAACGGCTGAATCAGCTCGCGCTATTTTAGCCGCGATAATCACGCGTGATGTCACCTCTATTGATTTCGGTGGGCGGCAAAGCGGCGGTAAAGCGCGTGAGTCATTGCGTTCCCCGGTTATTGCAGTTGCACGAAGAGACCGAGGGGTTCGGGCGCGAAATCGGAGTCTTACGGGCCAGATCCAGATTGATGTGCTCGTAGGACATCCTTAACGTACCGTGTAATTCGGTTTTTCCTCGCGACGACGTACCCCCGAATCGATCATCCGAAATCGGTCCGCTCGTGCAAGCACTGCAAGCTGCGTTTCATTCGAATTTAGTACTCCGATTTACTCGAGAGCGAGACACGCAACGCTGCATTGTGTATCCTACATCGAAGCTATTATTTTAACCTAAGACTATAATTATCATTGTTACATTACTCATCCGGTATCTCGTGTGCATTCTCTTTTCAACTTTACGTAGTTACAAATCAGATATATGGTATGATGGTATCGTCGTCGCCTAGCACCATATCTCTCTTTTCAACGATTTCTTCTATTCTGTTGGTTCTTCACGGAAACTCTTTTTCGTCCGTTTTTTCTCAACAACACTTCGAACCAACGTTTCACGTTGAATCAAACCTTTTGAAAAAGTTCCGGGTTTTTTTTGTAACAGAAGTTCGCTATTGCTGATCGAAGATATTTTACGACCAAATAAAGTCTGCCATGATAATTCTAGTTTCTAGTTTTTACGTATTCCGGTGAAACAACGAGCCATCTGTTTTTTTTATGAAAAAGAAAAAACTTGTAGTGTATACTGTGAAAGTCATGGTATAGGTGTTCGAATAACTTTGAAACTTTCAGACGATCAGTGAGGCGAGCAACGACTGTCATATAAAATTCGCTTTGAAATTATCGCACATTGCAGTTGCATCCGCCGCGGGGGGATAAGTAACGCTACTGAGGGCGACGGCTTCTTTACGTTCCGGCAGTTTCGCTTTCGCTTTGCAGATCACGTTAAAGCGACCGAGGCATCGTGCGAGCCTCAAAAGCCCCACGTCAAGGGAATTATCGCAAAGACGAACGGGAGCAAGGGAGTAGGCGCGGGGCTACGTGGACGGGAAAGGGTAAGGCCCGTAAGAGCAAGAAGGTTGGCGATAAATGCGGGTGATCCGGTAAAGGGTGGGAGGGAAGGTTGCACTTATAAATCGCTTAATCGCTGCTTTTCACGGATCAGAAACTCTAAAAAAAACTTTTCTCATCCCCTCGAGCCATCTACCCGTCGCTCGCGGCCGGCGGCCTCGCGGCAGAATTTCGCGTTGAGAATGCTTGATGCACACGAAAGACGTACGGGCTTTCGGCGGCGAGGCGCTACGTTATTTTGCTGATTCTAACCGACCGTCTTTTAATTAGGAAAAGCCGTAAAGAAATTAGAAATGATACGTAATTGCTTTGCATAGATGATAGTTAACAGGGACTTTACATTCGCGTGTACGTAATGATATTCGTTTAAAGTGCAACATCTATTTATATCATACGCAATTTTATTAATTTTCATTAATTTGATTTTTTAATTGGAGTGTACGGAATAATTATTAAAGCGAGAAGAAGTGTTATGAAATTTGCAGAATTTATTTAATCATTTTGAGACAGAAGAAATGGTCTGATAATTTTAAACGCCAACATTTCTGAGAGTATTCGTCTTTTTTATAAAACTAAATTAATATTTATAATATCTTTTTAATGATCGCAATATATTTTCTGTGATAATCTTTTTATAATTAGAATTATACTGAAATTATACGTCACGCTGTTCTCATTATTATATCACGTTAATTTTTGTGTCTATTTTTTTGACGTATTGTCGAATGTCAACGTAAAAATAAAAGAAAAAAAATAAAAGAAAGGAAAAACTGAAATAGTTGTAGCAAAGGGAAACAATTGCGCTTGGTTGGTTCGAGTAATATATACCCGCCACTGTATTTCCACCGATGAAATCCTGTAACCCGACAGCACCCTCGAATCGTACGAGCCAGGTATTATCGGCGATAATTGAGGATACGAGGTTTCATGGACGTAATGATCATCCAATGACGACTGTCAGTGTATTTTACTCCGCTCCGCACGACGTGAGCATATTGGCGTTTTGATTATCCGATTAAATTATAACACAATATTACACGTACAATACTGGCAAAAAACGACGCGTTACAGGAAATCGAACGCGTTACGTTAACGTTAAAATTACCGCGGTTTCGTCTTCCCGTTCTTTTCGGAATCTTTTCTCCGCCAGTGATTTTCGACAGGCAGGTATACGCGAGCGTGACGTCTGTCAATACACATCGTACAATGCGCAATCACAGCCCTGTATCTGATTATGTGCCGGATCCAGGTTCAGAGTGTTCAGGCTCAATGAACAGCTCGAACTAAAGGGCTTGTACGCGTACTGTTCGTGTACGCGCGCTAGTCTACACGCACGTCGTCGACCGGCGAAGATTAAAGCGATCGCCAACATCGATTGCGCGCTCGCGATTAATACCCTGTCTGCCTCATCTTTTTGTTTATCCCCGTACGATTCCGCATTATCGACGCCGACATGAGCCTCTCTTCGCCCTCTCCTCGACCCTCTTTTCTCATTATTCAGCGAACGCGAGTGGGTGTTACTTTTTTTTCGGAGTCGCAGAGAGAGTGTTTTTTTATGTGCCGCTGTTTCCGATAATTCATCAGATTTTCATTTTCGGATCTTTCGGAGGTTCTCGTTTCCGACTCGCTGCAGCCTCGCGATTTGTTCATATTTTATATTGTATATGTGCAAAGATATTGTGGAATTATTCAACAACGTCGCAAAAGCCTTAATGATTCCCCGAACACAAAGAAATTCTAATTGTAAATAGAGTTTGCTTGGTCCCCCGCGATTCGTTGCAATTCGCTGAACTGCTTCTAATTGCAATGCATTCAGATGCATCAGGAGATACCATGTTAATTTATTGACTCAGCGGAATGAAGCTTTTACCGTCCGCATAAACCGGAATATATTTCCCTTTCAACGCGAAAGTTATATTTGAAACTTAACAAAATAATTAATTCGATTTATTCTAATTATTCTTTCATATTTTGATTCTTTTGAATTGTAATTTTAATATTTAAAAATGTGAGAAGTGGCGAAGTGGTAACTCGAATCGAGAAAGCGCACAGATTCTCCGCGTAACATCCATCACAGATTTTCCGTGACAATCCGTTATCAATCTTGCTAATGTCGCGGTCTTCCCCTCCTGATTATCATACCGCTACCCCAATGTTGCATCGCAATGAAGCGAAACTTTGAATAACGTCCCGGTATTTGTTCCTTCGGGAAGGGAAGCACGGGAAATCGCGATGCCTCATTTTCCTCCCACCTCACGTTCCATTCTTAAGTCTTTCACCACCTTTTGTTCTATTTCGGTATTGTCAAGAGCAGCCGATTAAAGGTGAAAAAAGGACGCGATTCATTTTCCCAAACAATCGCTGTAAGCGAGATCAGGGGATTGAGGGGATAACTAGTCGGGACAACGCGGTGGCATAAAGTTCGTACAGCTGGTCTTCGTCTCTCTCGTTTAGAAAACGATCTATCACAAATATCACAATAGCGTAATTTTTCTTAACGGAGCAACGTGTACTATAGACATGAACGAGTATACGACTTTGACTCGTACGTTCATAGGCTCGTAATGGAGATTAGGGAGTAGCTCGTAATCCGAAACGAGAGTGACGTGTGTCTCTGTCCTGCAATCCTGTTTACAACCCTTCTAATTAAGCAGTATCATAAATACATCCATATTTGCGTGTATGTTCACTCTCATATGCTCTTCCCCCTTCTCTCTCTCTCTCTCTCTCTCTCTCTCTCTTTCTCTCTCTCTCTCTCTTTCTCTCTCTCTCTCTTTCTTTTTCTCTTTTCATGCTTCCATCATTCGGCCTCCCAATCAGACTCGCCCATGCATACGCCAAGTGACTGGCATGTCCCGAGAGCTATTTTGCAATTGGCCAGTGTCCATAATTGAAGCTGAGGGGTCCCGTGGATTCGAGCGCGACTTTAAACGATTGTAATGTCGGGAACAGAACGACGGGGACATAGGCCCACCTAGACCTAGATCAGTGGCTCGGGAAGGGAAACATCTGGCGAGTGGCGTATTCGGCCGTATCGAGACAATAGATTTAAGGTGTCCCGGGGAAACCCCTATGGATCTCGTACACGCGCGACGTGGTGGTCAATTGCCGCGAGAAACTCGCGTTGCGCCGTCGCCGAGCGGGAAATCGTCCGTTTCTTTTCTCCCCCCTCACGATTGAGCTCATCTACCCGAGTGTATTCTGAGGATTTAGCGAGGCTCGGCCGAAGTGTTTGCCCCTGCCCGGCAGGAAGAGCAAATTTGTTCAAGGGAACTCGCTGATTATCCGACGAGAGGGTAAAAAGACGCTGAGAGGAGAGCCAAGACGCTTATAAATTGCTGATTAAGAGCGGGTGCTCTTGCTAATCGAGAGTGCGCACAAATCGCGCACGCGGCTCGAAATCATAAACTACGGGGTTGCAGGTACATCGTTCTTACGGTACAAAGTTAATGTACAACAGGCCATTCGTTTGTCTTCTCGACAATAAATCACAAACAGAGAACTATGTCAGGAGCTAAGTAAAATTAACAAGAACTTTATATTATATCAGTACATTTTTCAACGTCGGGGTCAATTATATAGCACGCGGCTATTATAGCCACAAACTTGTCAATGTTATTTATCATGCGGTTGCCGTCGCGGCGCGAAGTAACTTATTTCTATCACGCGAGGAATAACGAAATTTCTGTGGAAAAAAAACACGTTCGCATGCATGTGACGGGATATCTCGGTTCTCCGCGATACGTACCGAATATCACGCAAAGCGTCGGCTACGCAATTTTTTCGTCTCCTATTCGGCGAAGTATATCGAGTATCGACCTTTCGGCTTCGTCAGATGCCCAACGATTCGTACGAAAGCCTCTTCTTCTTCCGCGACCTCTTACCCTCGCGATGGTCACGATGTACGAGTGGACGTCGTCCTTTTAGATTCTACAGCTTCCTCCTCGAGGAAATCGATTTTCAACTCGCGTTACAATTCCATTCAAGCGCCCACGACTCTCCCATTCGCAATATAGCCCGCGGAAATTCGTATTAGCTTTGAACGAATATTTGCGACTCGCCAATGCTGCTATAGACCGAAGTCTTCGATCTCCTAGGAAAGTAATTAATTCTGCAATAAAGTTGTAAATTCAATGGCTTTGTTAATGCTTTGATGCATATTATCCGGCATGAAGTGCATGGAGAAAAAGTCATTACTGAAACATCGTTGTGTGGCACGTTATTTTCGCTTATTCATTCCTTTCGCAATTTTTACATGGAAATCGGGTTCGTCCAGGGATAAAGTCGTGCGGCTGCGACGTGACAAGTTTTCTCTTTTTGACGTAAACATGGCAGGAATCAGCGACGGATATCCTCGTCGCGACGATACGCGTGGACCGTTCGGATGGAAAATGTCGATGGGGTGACTCTTGGTGTTTTGAATATTGCTCTCCGACGGCGGTCGCTTCCTTGAAAAACTTTCTCCGGTAAAATAACGCGGCACTCTGTATAAGTAGAAGAAAAACAGCACATAAGATCGAGTGACTGTTGAAGAAACTATCAATGCGACATCCCGGTGATTCGATGCAATATTTTTGTTATAATATTATATCATAATATTATCTTATATTATAGTTTATAAATTCAATTTAACTTGACGGAAACAATGAAAAATATATCAAACCAAAATGTTAATTTCGAAGCAAGATAATTGCAGCTCTATGTTACTTTTCGTCGCAACAGCTTAATAAAACAATAGTAGCAATCTTCGATGGTCATGCCATTGCAACTTATAACAATACGCGACCTATCTAGTTGGAACGCATCACTACGCGTTAATAGCGTCGGTAATAATTCAGCATGTATTTCGGACGAAGATTACAACCAGCTCCGTGGCGATTTATGCCTCAATAGCCCTCGTCTCGCACGGTTGCCGAGGGTTTCAATTATGAACTAATTACGCCGTGTGTACGTGTACGGAGCAATTACCGCGTACGCGGCGACACATGCCGACCATGTTTCGTCCGCTTTCGATGTAACGCCGTTCTGTTGAATGCGTCGTTAGCCAACGACGTCGTGCCGTGTACCATGTGGCGCTACGCATGTCCGCGGAAGGGTAGGACGATGCGCCACCCGACGCCCCTTATATGATTTTTGAAAAATGGTTTTGGTCTACCGACGGGCAGCCGGTGCATCCCCAGCGGGATCTTTTATCGTCGCGATACATCAAAAGCCCCGTTGACAGCTGAGCGACGCTCGAATATCCCACTCTCGACGCTCTCGTAGTAACTTTCCGACTTTTGTACGAGTATCAGACTCTGCGTACGTTCTGACGGAATCGCGTTTCGTGCTTCCGCATCAATAAGCTCGCGGGAGAGACGGCCGCGGTTCGTGATTGCGGTATCCGGAGGGCGGAATTCTTACACCCCTTCGATCCACTCTGGACCGAGAGACACGCGTTTCCTGCAGTTGCAGCTCGCATTCCCCGTTTGCCTTAATTAGCTTCCGCCCTATGGAAGCCATGAAGGGCGAAGGGTAAGACACAGCCGTGTCGTAAAAGCTTTTAGAGCTTCCTAACCGTCGAGGGTAGAGCGCGGAGAAATTATTCTCGAGCTCGTAAACGTCGCGAGCGCGTAGGCAAACAGCCGCGCGAATGATCGTCGTGCATAGCGTGCAAGAAAGAATAAAACGTATTTCAGCATTGAAATACGTTTAAGAGGCCGGAGATTTTCCAAAGGAGAGCTTATCGCGCCACTTGCGGAGATTATACGGTTGGAATTCACGCTTTGCGTTTCAGAATGAAACGTGCCTTTGATGTTTGCCGTACTTAGCATTTTCGTGCACTACTTACTCTGTGTTTCTTTGTGTGCTTACGTGAGGGAAACTTGCGCTAAGTATGTATAATCATGCTATGCAAAATATGTAGATTTCTATCGTAAAACAAAGTAATTGCAATAGTTATAATCATTTAATTTCAAGTCTTGGTAGATATATATAATTCTTGTTCTCTCGTTCTCTCTTCATGGCTTTTAAAATCATATTTAATAAGTTATACTTAATTTTTTGTACTCAAATTGGACAAAAAGGAAATACTTTGGTGACAGCAACTTGAAAAGTTCACGATGAAACGTGACTCGTTTGTCCGAGGCTCGTTTATGCAGCCTTAAATTTTGCAATAGTCTTCACGTATACGCTTCGCATGCGTCTCGCCTTATCGACAGACACGGGACACCAGCTCGGAATTAGGGTGGCACCCGAGGCGGAGAGAGCGACGCGCATGGTTCGTTTTACCGATCTTGCTTTTCCCTTGATATTCGACGCCGACCGCGCATCGTGTGTGTGCGGCGTTATACGTCGACGGAAAAAGAGGCCGCTCAAGTTTTAAAATTCTACAGCTGAACACGATACGAAATCAATGCAGACGTAGGAATATCTCAGAGAGCGATGACCCTCTCAGCGACCCTCCCGGCAATCTGCTTACGGGGTCACGTCAGTGCCCACAGGTGTGCATGCGTACGCGTCTCCTACGCACACGTTGTACACTACTCTTGGGAAGATGTATTTTGGATATGACGTCACACTCGGCTCGAACCCTGCGTGATCGAAATTCAGATGAGCAAGAGCCGGGCGTCGAGAACCTTGGGACGTTGCGCGGCTAACGTAGCCCGACAGATATCTTGCTTTGCCATTTCGGGAACAGATACGATCCTCGAGAGTATATTCGAGTCGCATCCTCGCGAATTGCTGAAGGTGCATCAATGTTGCACGAGTATTGCCAAACGCGGCAATGTGTCGCGTCGTTACTTTATAGCATCATTTTACAGTTATAGAAAACCGATATCATCATATCCAAATAATATCGTCGAAATATAAGATAACTTGGACAACTTGGTATCCTTATATTAATAAATATCTCTTGCTATTTTCTCTGTGTGGAATATATCTATATAGTTAATCATATGAATAATTTTACGCCCTCCCTTTAGATGATTCGATTAAATCCCTTCTCTTCTACCTTTTCACTTTGTATTCGTTTACGAGCCCTTAATGTTCCTTGGCTTATCGCAGATTTCTAATCTTGCTTGACCTTCACCCTCGCACGATTGACGTAAGGTGCGTAGGCTCGTGCTGTGTAATGATAATTCATGGCAAACGTTATTCATACCAGAAGTTCGTCCGAGGTTATCGCGGTAGTTTGCCCTGGGGGCAGTCAGGAAAACGCACCCCTTGTGGACAGCGTTCTCTCTCTCTCTCTCTCTCTCTCTCTTTTTCCCTCTCTCTCCTTTCCCTCTCCCTTTCCCGCGCAGAGCCCAATGCCGTCCCTGGCCATGCAAAGTGAGCTAGGGGTTGTTAGATTAAACTCCAACCCCTCGCGACGCCCCGGATGCCTCCGACGCCACGACGGGTTAAAAACAGACAGAAAGAGTATGACTCATCCCGCAGTAACGATACGAACCTCGCGCGAGACCGAACAATAGTTTACTTGGCACTTTTATTGCATGATGCGACATACATTTTCTCATGCTTTTCAAAATTAACAATGTTAAAAACCGAAAGATACCAAATAAAATATTATATTATTATAATGTTACGGCAAAGATGGATTCTTGCACCGAGAATTTTAGCCAAATTGAGAAATCTCCTTGCAAGGGCCAATTGCAACTCGCGTGGCTAGGTCACTGACAAATTTCGTGTATCAGAGAACAAAGAGACATTCGCGTTGGATATCAAAGGGGTCTCAGACAAGTGGGTCCGCAGGGGTCGATTTATTCCACTGTTGGAAGTAAACTGTGCGAATACATTATTACGGAAGGGTTCCGGTCCAATCGACTCGACGTTGTCGACATGCTGACAAACTACTTTCATATCTTCATTCGTGCGGCTATCGTGACGTGCGAAATGAGTCAACAGAGGGTTCACTATTATCTTGATCTTTATAGTCTTTATATCAAGCGTTAAAGATGACGGTGCAGTTATTGTACCTATATATACCGCGATAATAATATTGAATTCAAACCAAAAGATTATTTCTTTTGCAATATTAAACTGTCTCTGCTATGCAAATTTTGTGAGCATTTGACCCACTTTAAATTCTGAACTTTACCGCTGTCGGCGACCATAAAAAAGTAATGAATTCATCACGACGATTGTGAATACTGAGGTGATCTAATGAGAAATTTTTGAAATCGATTGGTGCGTTTCCAAGAAACGCGTTTTAAGTATTTCAAATCTCCCCAGCATCGCGCCGATTCTATTCATTCTCGTTGCCCCCTCAATTATTTCCATGGAAACGATTTCGACGAAGCCTTTCAATGAAACATCAATCTCGTTCAAGCGCAGTCCTTATATACCGCGCGGTTAATTATTCGTGTCGACAAAGGAGCGGCCGCGAAAACTCACCACTGGGATCGATAATCTCCGAATCTCGTTCGTTTCCTGCTAATCACCGTTTCTTGACAACGAGGCAAAACACGCCTGGAAAGGCGCTTATCTTTTTAATCTCCTAATTACGCGCCATAACGAACTTGTTAATTCTCGAATCGAAAGTAGGGGATGCTCCTCCGTCTAATTCTGTTTGGACGAAAGTGTTTGTTTTCGACCTCCGTACACACAAGATGCATCAATCGATCGACATTGCGAGTCGCGAACTCGAGTAACTAACAAATATCTCAGATTCATTAGCTTCGAAATCTGCTTTGACAGCGAATTGTCAATGTAAAGCAAACGAGAGCTCTTTTTCAATCTTGAAACATAACAAATAGAATTGTCTTCCCTTTTGCGAAAGGCATTAGTGCATGAACGGACGCGATTTGTTCGATTATGTCTTGCGAGATTTTCTTCCCCCGTATCGATAGTCTTATAACTAACTTTTCTTGAGCACCTAATCTCATTTTTGCGCGTATGAAAGGGGGAGATAAAAGTAGCCGCGGAAAGAAAGGAAAAACTTGAGGAAAAGAGCTTCGTGGACGAGCGCACTTTGTACCGTGTCGTGCGAAGGTCCACTTCGCGCACCCGTTTGAAAATTTTTCCAGGTACCTGCTCCCAACCGTCCGAACTATCGGTTGATCGGAGCATAATGGCCAGAAAGTTTTTCTTAGGTCGACAGTTCGCTGTGTTTTTTGCAAGATGCTACGGAAAGATGAATCGAAGCGGGGAGCTGAAGAGCCGTAGAAAAGTAATGGACGGCATTTTTCCATCGCGCCAACAGTATCGCTCGGAACACGGAGATTCTATTAGTACTATGGACGCCATATAATACAATCGTGTGGTGAACGTAGCAAAAAGATGGAATGTTTCCGACAGGAACAGTGCCTGTCCTATTTCGCAAATAACTTTGTCGATACTGAGGAAAGAATTAATACTTTGGTGAAAGAAAATGATATTGCTTTTTAATTTATATAGGTCTTTTGGATTGCCTTTTCTTCAATAAAGCGTTTAGACTAATGACCTTTGCCTTTTGGTTTTTTATTGGAAGCAAACAATTTGGAAAAAAAAGTTATTAAAACCAGGAGATGGCTATAAATAAGGTACTGACAGATATCAATTGTATGATTTTAAAGAAAATTTATATGTTATAAAAAATTCGTTCTTTTTTTCTCCATGACGACCATCTTCTTTGCGTGATAGAAACCTCCTTTGTAGGAAGAAAATTGCATGAGTATTGTAGAAGTTTAATAAATAATCTAAAATATTATGCTGTCACACGCGAGGAATAATGGCTAAGCGCAGTTCTACGGTCGTTCAAAAAGAAATACAATGATTGTTCGCGAAACGAGAATAAAGGCAGCAGGAATAAAGCAGGAAGAGAGGATCAGCGTTGTCCGAAGACCAACGGTCTTGTTGAACTGAATTCATTTTTTTTTTCGGGGCAAGACTTTCATTCACGCGAAGGATTCGAAACGAGTTCGCGGAATATGAAAAAGAAAAAAAAGAAGGAAGACGAGGGCGGAAGAGAAAGCGTTTCTTACGAGACCCTCGCACGCGTCACCCTCCCATTTACATTATAGCATCCAGCACCCGTGCCTTTTCTTCGAATCCCCCTTCCTTTGCAAGGCGTCCATGTTTCCCTTTCCACCGCCTTTTCGCGGGACTTTGTTCTCTCCGAGGAGCTGAAGATGGTACATCAAGAGCTTGCAATCTCATTTCGGTTAAAACAAAAATATCGATACTTCTTTGTAAGGGGGCTTTTGTGTCTTTCTACCTTTAATACCGCGAAATACCGATATTACAGAGTGTTTTGTACAAGGTTTTATATACGCTTGTTTAATTTAAGATACGCGAATGTTTGTAGCTGGCTCGAAAAAAAGGAATACCATACGCACCCTTCGTGTGCGCGTGTATGCACGACTTTTCTCACGACGCGACGCCTGGGAACGTGCCGAGAAAGACCGGGCTTCTCATTTGAAGAATGAGCTCGAATCACTGCTGACGCTGCTGATGCTACATCACGCGTTCCTTTCGTCACGTTCTCGCAAAAGTGTATTCCCTCATTAGGTCCGATTGCGATCCTGGGAAGGAAAGCCAGCTCGCCTCGTCGGGCAAATCTTTCTGGGATTAAATGACTGCATCACTATTTGTTGGCAGTGCAGTTGTTTACTTTCTCATAATTACACGTAAAGTTAAATAATTTGTGACTTTTAATTTTCTATAATTGAAAAAAATTTTATAATCGGTATCTCCTTTTTCAACGTGTCGTATCAGGTCATCCTGACGTTAGCGAATACTTCAGACGGAATTGTTTTGCCCAACAATGCGCTAGGGCAGCTGCAAGATATAACCTGTATATCTTTTATTGAGTTATACACTTGTGGAATTGATAAGCTACTATTCTGATGACGACGTAAGGGTCCTGACTTACAATTAGCTGTCTTAAATATTATGGAAAGGACAACCGATGAGCGGCACGAAATGAAACGGTCGGAATCGTTGTGAGGCAAAAGTTTTAATTACGTTAGACAGCGGGCAACTTGCTACTTAGAAGTCTGGCTACTATCCGAATGCAATTATGTGGCCTTTGAAACAGGTAGCGCCCAGTCTTACCTTATCTTATCTTTATTCGATGTTACTCATTCAACCTGTCCCCGGTCCCCGTCTTACATATATCGCTTAATATGCCAGCCTTAAAAGACGCATTTCTACTTTCTACAGCTTTACGCTGTATCTTCCGTGACTTTAATTGAATAAGTCCGTGACTTTAATAGAATTTTCACAAGACGTATTAGCGTGTTGCACGAAAACTGAAGGTTCATAGTTATCTGATAATGACGCTTGTGCCCCATAAATGTTTCATTTCAACTAAAGTTCAATTTCCGTTCCACTTGCGCATATCAGCGGCACCATGCAATGTTTAACGACGGCAATTGCTGCTTGGCCTCCCTCGCCGTGTACACGCTCGGCAATCCGCATGCCGTTTTCATCGCTCGAATTCCCTCCTTATTTTTCCAATTCGCCCACTTAGCAGAGGCCCCTTCCGATCGCCGCGGCCGTCGCGTGCCGGAGCTCGATAATAGAATTTGGCTGCCCTTTGCGGAACGCGCCGCGCCACGGACGGTAGATATGCAAATGATTGCCGTGCAGCCTCCGAAGGGTGCATCGAGAGGGATGCCATGAGAAGGGTAACGGTCGTCGGGAATCCGCGATCGGGGAATCCGCTGACGGCGGTTCTCCGTAGACACCTGGGGGCAAGATTGCGGAGAAATCTATGATACATACGAGTCGCAGGAACGTTGGATTGCGTTTTGAAGGTCTGATCGAATGAGGTACGAGCTGATCAAATATCTCCAATTCTCAGCTCATTTTAAATAATTACACCATCAAAATTCACACAATTGTAATTTCAATTGGATAAAATCAAATAAATCATTAACAATGATCGTTTCTGATAAATTACAAAAGAATTTTATATGAATATTTTAAGTAAAGATAATTGAAGAAAACGCTCAAGAGATATTTGGTGCTGCAAAATGCGAGCGCTTATTTTTCCGTTCGATACGTCAATGTGCAAACGTCAGAAATCAGATACCATCCACATATCCGCACGTAATATACCGTCAGAGTGCACTTCTTCGTGGCGTTACGATTTCACGGTAGAGCAGCCTATATAAATATCCTGTCTCGTGTAGGAAAACGATGGAGGACACTGTGGGCACACGGGCGAACGGGTGGCTTCATTAGCGATCCGTCTATCCCCGACGTGATGCCGAAGCGACTCCCTCGACGCACTGTATCGCGAATCGTGCGCTTCGCTGGATCGGCTTGATTTCCTGTGTTTGGTCAAACAGACGACAATGACAGACTCGACTGGCCGCGGACCTGTACACAGGAGGGAGGGGTTGCCAAGTTATTTCATTAAGCCGACCGTGCCTGGGCGATAATTATCGTCGAACCACGCCGCGAAATGTTTTTCCCAGATTCTCCGCCGACTGGCAAAATGTATCTTCCGCTGTGTCGCCATTAAAAGCGACGTGGGGAAAATATACGAGTTCGTTCTTTTGCCATGCCGAGCTTTGTAATAATTACAGTTACTATAATAATCGTCGACGAATACGTTGGGATACATAAAGTTCTTTTTTCACCGTTAGTTTCCGACGGTTTCACCGTCGAGTGTCTTGCATTCGAAATTCAGGCGTTATTAAATTACTACGATTATTAAATAAAGAGATTAAATAAAGAGAAAAGCGAGATAAGAATCGAGACAAATGAGAGAAAATACGTATCGCTTTATTAATGACATATTTCATTTGTGTTGCATACGATAGTGCTTTCAGTTTACAGAGAGAACGAATCCGGAGAATTTCGCAAATTCCAATATTTGCACGCGGGATATGAAAAGATATTATGGTATTCGGAATCTCCCGGTGGGGTCCCGCGTCACTTCTATTTCGAACGCACCCTGCGGATATCCACTCCTTGTCTGAGGATCCACCTGAAGATCCGATACAGAAGATATTTACACGCAATTTAGGAATATTTGCCGCGGGAGTATTTCCCTTCGATCGAGTTCCACGGATGATGGGGCGATTTCTCACAAACCGTGAGATTTCCGCAAAGTATTTTCCTCACCTTGCTGGTCATTAATCACGATCGTCTCTTCCGTATCACGATAACCTAGTGTGTGATATTAAAAAAAAAAACAATGCTATTAAATGGAATAAGGTTAAAGATAATTTCGCGTTAAAGCAAAAGAAAGGTCGTAAAGAAGATTTAAGGTCTACGAAAATAATTAAAATTAAAATCTGCGCAATTTACTTTTCACACACGCTAGGTATTAAATAATTACAAAGTCGCCGTTTACTTCCACGTGCATAAAATTATGATAATGTCTGCACTCATTTTGGACATTTCCGTATAAAATTATGATAATGTCTATTTTGGAAACTTTTCTTTCTGCTATTTTTTTATTATCTTATATCCTAGTTACGTCTGACGCAGGGTCCGCAGATCCTAGTCTGACGCAGGAAAAGTTACAGCTTAATCCAAGTTTTCGGATAGAGCCGCTTTCGCGCCCCATACCGACGCACTCCGTTCGGCCTGACACTTTAATTCCGCGGGATTGCTTCCTCACGCGATCTAAGGCACGACCTTATCGACTCTTCGTTTTCTCGAGGTCGATTAGAGCGGAGACACGAGACGACGCATTTTGGCGAATTGCTCATGCTGGAAGACCGAGTGCCCATCTCCCGCTTCCCACCCCCGCTTCAGTCGTGCTCGACACGAGCTACGAACTAGCTACTACAAATGGAGTCAAATCCAATCTTGTCCACGACGTAATTCGGTAAACCAGTTAGAGGCCCGGGGTGGCTGCGTGTCCATTTCCATTCTCATCGTTTTCGAAATTTTCGTGCTCGTCGGGCGGTTACGAACGACGGAGATGAGAGTGAATGAAAGAGAAAGAGAGAGCGAGAGAGACGTCCGATCCTTTCGGTGGTCCACCGCACGCAAGACGGGAAACAGCGAAGCCCCTTTGCTAATTCTACGGCCAATTATGTCCCGCCGTCGCGTGGTTTTACTCCTGTCGGGATATGTTCTCGGAGTCACCGCGTGCCACCCCCTTAGGGGTTACGGCCGAATTGTCGTTTAAATTGTTCCAGTGCCGTCTCGTTTCCTTTGAGACTCGCTCTTTTCTCTCATCTCTCGGGGATCAACTTCACTCTTCTGTATCTATATTTTAATCTTAATATGCAACCAATTTATCTGGACAGATAAATATCTTATAGCAGAAATAATTTCTTAAGTTTTTCATAAATTAAATAGGTATCAATCTCAGTATCTCGATATGATTACTCGACATGAAGATACTTAAACAAGTGTTTTTAATAACATATTATTATTTACAATAAGAGTTTGTGAAAGCTTTTGGTACAACGGCTACCAGAAGCTTAAATGAAGCCAAACGATAATGGCCTTTCATGAGGATTCTTCTCAATATCATTAGCGACTTCTTTTTTCTGTAGCTCTTTCGCTCCCCTCCCTTAAATCCTTTAATCTTTAATCCGACGATCCTGCACGTGCTCCCGTGATTCCATTCGCTGCCGGACAACGGCTGGAGACGGAGGTAAAGGCTCAGGTCCATACACGTATATGTACATATATGCGTAGCCGCGCGGCCAGACAGTGGCTCGGCGATGGTTAGAGGGTGGTTTTAGGGACTGAATGCACGAGGGGTTCCCGGTTCTCCGTTCCACGGATGCTCACAAACTGGCCGGAACTAAATACTGGAACAAAAGGCGTGTGCCACCAGTGGCGAGAATTAAAAATCGTCTACGAGAGAGAGGAGTGCACCAAGTCGTAGTTGGCCATAAATTATTACCACGATAAATTTGTTGAAAAAAGCGGGACACAGTTTTTTCCGCGTCTGTTCTTTGCAACATTGAATTCTCGTCACGGACAGAAAAGTAGTACAGAAATGTGAGCTGAATACAGATAAGATTTGTCTGCATGTTCATTATAGTCTCAGAGCACTAATGACAAAAATATTCTTCTAGAATGAAAGCGGAACGGGTGGAAATAAACTACTTTACATTTATTCGGTGCCTACTTTCATAAAATATTTTTAACGCTCGATTTTATGAAACATAAAGTTAAGTGTCGAGGGCACGATGGGAGGTTTAAGGACAGCGAGCGGGTCCTTGGCTAATTAGAGGGTGGAGCTTTTACGATTATGGCTTGCGAACGGGATTGCGGTATTTTGGTGAGCCAGTAACCAACAGGATGATCAAACTTTTCTGCTGTACGCTCCCGTTTGTTACTACAAAAACATAGCACCGCGTAGCATTATGAATTACTGATCTCTGTTATTTTACATATTACAAAATAAGATTATTTGTTAGCTCGTTCTGACGTTACGGTACTATACAGGGGATTAAATTTATGCAGGTGCTTTATCGCTTAATTTCTCATTATTCCAATTACTATTTGCACGGCACGGGTGTCCGCCGACGAAACATTCATTTCCTAAAAGCTTTCTTGCGATGTTCGTTCTTGCAGGTGATAACGGTCTGACGTATGCCGCGTAATTATTCCACAAGTTTGTTGATTCAATGGCGTAATTGTATTATCATTATCATTATTACGCGCAGAACCGTGTTTTCATTTGTGCCAACGAGAAATTATTCAGGCTATTTTTCTCCTCATTCAGTAATGGCTTCGTCATTTCGCGAAGACTTTGAAACTTGTAACATTGTGTTAGCAATTTCTCTAAGGCCATATTTTAACATTTTTATGGGCATTGATTTCGCGCACCCTCGACAGCCGACTGTGAGAAACGGGGCCGTGGTGCAGGTTTTATTTCTCGGCTTAGCGAGGTTGTATCGCGCGTGGGAAGAGATCACGGCTTCGATCGGGGACGGCTTTATTCAAAAGACCGCCATTTTTCTCTTTCCTCGTCGTTTTCTCCCGTCGTAAAATCGCGGACCGGTCGAATTTGCATGAGGCGTCTGCTCGCGACTGCTTGCGTGCCACGACTGATAAGTGTGTAACTTAGGACGGATCTTACTTAGGGCAATTTTATTTACACGTTTGCGATATAAAAATCTAAAGAGATACGAATAAGAAACCTCAGCTGATGATAATGCGTGGTGCTTATGTCGACAACTGTGCTCAATTTTGTAAGAATAACAGCACCGACAGTCAATTTATTCTTGCAAATATACGAGACTTGCGTGGATTTCGTTTGCGTGCGTAATCCATGGCGTGTTTGTTATCGGAGCTAATTACTAATGCGTGGGTGTTTAATCGCGGACTTTTCGTTGATAGCAATGTTATATTGCTGCTATCTGATGAATTGGATGAGTTTATAGAATCTCCTTTCCAGTAGAATAGCCAAATTTTAAAAATAAAATGTAAAATTCGAGAGAGGTGTTTATAAAAGAATGCATCAACAAACCATATCACAATCATGGAGGAATGCAATAACAGAGGAATGATTTTTAATACTGATTTTGAATTCACATAAAAAAAATTCCACGAATGTCCATGTATTTGACAAACATATCGGCGGTTTAAATCCTGAAAGATGCGCGGTTGTGTTCATGAATCGTCGATGACACGGTCTCTCGTTGAGGCATGATCGCATTTCCTCCACGACGCTATTTGTACGCTGTAAAACTCGCGTAAGGAAAAATGGCGTGTATTTATTTAGGATACGTCTCGTCGAGAATTTCGTATAGGTGCTCGACTTCCCCCAAATGCTATTTCTCTTTCGCCTCTATTTCCTCCTACTCGCGGCTCTCGCGCGTCCGCCCGCGCGTTGTTCCTCCCGTTGTTCTCTTTCCCGCGTGGTTTTAGCCTACACCGTATTCCCGTTCTTTATCCCGCTCGCCGGTTGTTACTCCATGCCGACAACACCTCCAGCGCTCTTCTTTATTTCCATTAGGGTGCTCCGAGCCATTTGTTATGATCCTACGAATCCACGGGGGTAGGGGATGTACCTACCAAGAATAATCCCTCTCACTCACTTAAATTATTCCTTCGATGCCCTTTAACATGGAGGCAGACTCGAGACTTCTCATTCACTTTGCTCGTACCTTCCACGTCTTGATATTTTAAGCCGCAGAGAGATCTCAATTTTCTAAATTATATATAAGCTCACTTGTCTTGAAAGCGAAGTTCTTCCAGCAAAAATTACGCTATCTTCTTCTTTGAATTAGTTATGTTTTTATTTCTTTTTTTTTCGCAGTTGCGCGCGTTACTTTCAGAAGCTAACGAGATCACGTGTCAAAAAAGACGATAAAAAAATCTTGGCTATTTGTATCTTTTCTTGTGGATATTACATTTCAAGAATTTGCATTATAATTGTGGCTTGTTTGTGATGTCAAGCGTTTGATCAGATATCTAACTCAGTTGCTCAAAGTAGACGAGCGGACCGAAAAATCGAGTGATATTGACGTGATCGTAAAGCTGACGATTGGGCGTGCGCTTTGACAGTTAAATTAAAAAACGCGTTTCCGCGTCGAAAGCCGAAAGCCACCCTTGATGGATAGGGCTTAATAAACTTTCGAGGCATCAACGTATCATTCGCCAGGCACTCGATGGAATTTTATTATTTCCTTCTTGTGTCTTTTTATTTAGCTTGTCAACTCCTTCCCCTCTCGAGTGAAAAATGTGCTTATTGGACACGTTGAATGAAAAGTCATCTTTTTTTTCCAACGGTCGGTTATCAATAACTTCGATCGTTGCGTCAAGAACTCTAAAGTATCTTTACAATGAAATAATCAGGTTGTCACAGACACGATTTTGCAATTTCAAGTAAACGTCGCCGAGGATCTCGCGAAAACGGCCTTGTCCGTTCAATCCGCTTTCCATCGAGCCCACCCCCCTTGATCTCCAGTTTCAAGATCTCAGTCCATCGAAGTTAGAATCTTGAGACAATGGACTCGTCTTTTATTGAATTCTTTCCTCCCGTCGCTTCGTACAAGAGTCGAACTGTATATGTAAATGTAGTCTGGGGGACGTAATCCCACGGGAAGGGCAGGCAAGAGGGTTCTCGCCACCCGGAGAAATGCAGCGGGCGATATTCACCGTCATTGATGGTCGGCATCCTTATCGTTGGTACACACGCTTCGATATCGCCCTTCCGATTACGAGAGTAGAATATCAAAATCGGCGAATTAATGATTGCGCCGAGAATCCGATGCCTCATCTGATCACACAATCTTAAATCTAAATTTATTTCTCACTCTCGCGTACAGTGTTACCAGCATTAGTAGCACTTTGGAACCCAGGGTTATCGCAAGTATATACGGATTTATTTAATACTTCATATTTATTAAAGCCGTACACTGAGAGAAATAATTATGTTTTTCAAAAAAAATTTTGTTGATTTAATAAAAACCGGAAGATTGTATGTTGCCAAGCAGATAATTTGATTGGCTTAACAAAATATTTGTACAAAATATTTTGTTCTTTTGTTCTTTTCGACTATTTTGTATTTTGTTTGTTGATTATATTAATTTGTTCTTCTTAACTAAATATTTTATACTATCAATTATACATAATATAACATTAACTAAATATTTCTTTGAATAAATTTACTATTTTTAAAAACGTTAATGTTCTTGGTTCAACAAAATTATTTTATTGAGTTAACAAAATTGATCATTAACTTGAAAAAAATGATTTTGTATGATACCATTTTCAGAATTCAATTATTTCATTTTGTTCAAATAATAGACGTGTACTTAATTCAATAAAATAAATAATTGGATCAATAAATTCAAAAATCAACAAAATTGTTTTGTTGATTTAATAAAACCGGAAGATTGTATGTTGCCAAGCATAATTGTTTTGTTAATTCAACAAAATTTTTCCCTCGGTGTATGTAATACGTACATGTGTGTAACACATACGAAGGTCGATACGTGCTCTTGTCACCTGTGTTCTTTGTCCCTCGCACCTGCTGCAACACGGATACACAAGACCACAATACCGCCCCGTTGACGATCACCATGGGAGACCATGGCGGCGTTCGAGGAAGGTGAAGGGTCGTCCTGTAATAGTCGTCCCTGCGGGACAGTCATGCGGCCTGTGTGCCATACCACGAGGAGAGAGACGCTCCGTTCGCCGGCAATGCGTGCCACATGACGGTGTCCCATAAATAGTCGGCCGGACGCCGGAATTTCCATTATATCGCGTGCCCGTACGTAAGCGCCATAAACAATATCATCGAACTCCGCGCCGAAACGGGAACTCCCCCATTAGGTGTTCGCGTTGCGATATTTATTACTGCTGCGCCACCATTGTGATACGTCGGATTTACGACGGGCCTTTTTGCGAAAAATCCGCCGGAGCGTAGGCCGAAGTCGGGACGAATTGAATCGTAGAACTAAATTCGCCGCTAGAATTGCTTCGCAATCTCTACGTGATCTGTCGAGATGACGCGAAAGAATTTAGTTGCAGCAATATGAAAATTAATATACCTTTTTAAATAATTATTTTATCGAAGCGTCGGAAATTGAAGTTCAAAACTTGCGCATTGTGTTCACGTGCACGGTCACGTTGCAGCCAAAGTTGCAGGTTTACCGCACCGTTCAGCTGCATTCGATTAACTGGTGCAATGCGCAATCTGTTATCACAATGCACATTCATAGCGCCGTATAAAGCGGAGTTGCGTAGGTGTTCTGCCTATCAACTCGGTTATTATGCATTCATGACAATGGCCTGAATTGATGCTCAAGCAAGTATTTGCGAGTAACCGTAAAATCGCGATTTACGTGCCCGCACAGACGTTTGAGACGATATCGTAACAGCGTTTACTACTAAAGTTAGCTGACACAACTGTGATACATCAAATAGATATAAGTCGTACTCTTAAAGCGAAAACTGTAGTTACGAAGTTTTGTTATCTAACGTTCTATGAGAAACTTAATACAGCAATGATATAAAACAATAATAAATCACATAGTAATCTGTGAGAAGTATCTTTATATAATGTTTCGAAAACCGAACACCGAACTTGCCAAAATTATTCGGTCCTTGGTATGAACTAACGGTTTTACGATTGTCTCGTGAAACGGAGTTTCAAGGATGAGGAATACGTGGCGGAAAGTTGTCGGAGTTATATGTTGCTCCGACCACAGGTGTTGATGGCCTCCGCAAGCAGCTTAGCTGCTCGTAGCTCGAATATTTCATGAACTCGAGCAAGTCCTTCGTCGCTGCGCCATATGATTCATTCAGGAAGGAGGGTGTCACAAACTCGACAAAGGAGATGATTACCATTTTGAAAGTGATTAAATATCTGCCATGTATTTCTTCAACGTTCCCGGCCAATAAAGTACTTTTTATCTTTCCATTCCTTTGTTTAAGAAGCAAGCGTGCGCTATCATGCGTATATTACATTGCTTGCACGTGTATAGCAAAGTTCGCGGTTCCTTCAACAGCTCCTGCATGATTCACAACCGAAGTCAGAAGTGTCGTCTTTGTTAACAAATACGACCAGCCTCAGATCCTTTAAGATCGAGAGGGACGGGCCGTTCCCTCGAGACCAAATGATGGGGAACTTGTAATCCAGGCGGTAAGGCGAATATTCTCCGAACACCACCAGCACGTCGAGGGCGAAACCGCCGTAGACGGATACAACAACACGCTTAACAGGACCTACATCTCTAAATCTATAAAGATAATTACGTATCCATTTTGCGTAATGAGAGATTAGGGGTTCGTGACAATATTATGTCGTTTACGTTAATCGATCAATGAGCTGTCGCGTATTAGGAAAGTGTTAATAATGTATGTACTAAGTATACTTCATATATACGTATTACACGTCAAGAATATTAGATCAAAAATTTTATCGTAGACTAAAGCAGGAACATCTGTTAATTCTAGTGAACGCTTTGTACGCACAAAGATACGATTGTATTTCACGAACCGGACAACGTCTGTTTTCACAGCTAGGACCCTAATCGTAAACTCGCGTTGGTTTCGTGCATCCGCATGCATTTCGTACATTCGCAATCCATTGTGCTGATTCAACATCGACGGCCTTAGCATGAGTGTGCAAACTCACCGCCGGCTGAATTAGCATCACACGTTGTATATTGTTCCAGCTGCACTATTATTGTATTGGTATTGCATCTGCAATGTATTTAACGTACTTCTATATTCGATCGACCACAAATGGATTAGCGAGTATCTCATAACCATCGTACTAACAGCAAATTTTAATTATTACACGCTAATTAAAAATTCTGTGTATTACATATCCCGTAGAAACTTTCTCTTCTTTTTCCTGTTCATATCTTTTAAAATAAATTCTATATTTCATAAGTGAGTTACACGTATAGTTGTTTCTACTAATTCGGTTCAATTGTGATAATGAATCTTGAATCAATGTAAAAATAATCAAAAACTTATATCTAGGTTTTTTTTTTAACTTTTTTTTCCAAAGTGCGCTTATAATAAGCAACTATATAATCTATTTTCAATATAATATTGAATGAAATAAAGTATATCTTGATGCCAGTACACTCGATTCACATTGCGCCTGCAGTAAATTTCCGGCGGGCACTCCACCTCAATGAAACTGTAAACATGCGGTACAAATCAACATCGAAAATGCATAAATTCATGATATTTTACATAACTGTATTATTGTATCCGTATTGTAATTTTAAACAGAATCAACTGTAGGTAGGTTCAATCTTCTGTAAAAATATTTTAAATGCAGTTCCATTTTAATTCAATTTTAATTTACTTTTAAAACTTGCGCTTCTATACAAAAACGTGCACGAACTGTGCTCTTTCTTTCTTTTAACGAGTTTGTTTACTTTGCAGCGAAACTTACAGCTGCGGACTACAATACGTTTCTCTTGTCGATAATTTGGATTTACAAATGCTTTTCTTGCGATTGCTTACTATGTTAATTCATCGTTATTTTGAAAATATAATATTTTCCTAGTTATTTGTGAAAAGATTGCAAAACCTATTTAATATTCGTCGCATTTTTAACAAGTTTTTTTACGCCAATAAATAGAATAACATCGTATATAGCCGATATTCGAACGTTACGTTTATTTTCCAGTCTCTGGATTGCTTCCAAACTACAGATGCAAAAAGATGCATGAAAAAAAGATTTTTTCCTCTTGTCGACTGTATATTCTTTTTATGTATGACGTATACGAAGTGCATGTACGATATCGATGAGAACGAGATGATTTAAGATCAATGTTCCTTATCGCTTTGTTCGGAAAACTAATCCCAGTGGAGAGGAATGGTTTAGATTCCGGCCGTTTATTGAAACGTTTCGGCTCTCTCTCTCTCTCTCTCTCTCTCCTATTTCCGGTTCGCAATCTTTTCTCGAAGGGATGATCAGGTGGACAGCGTTACGGGCCAGTTTAATTTATTTGTCGTCATTATTACGTCGTGATTAAACTCCGGCGAGTCGATTGTTCCACGGCCCCGCCCGGCGGGGGTCTAACTTTCGGTTTAATTAAAAAAACGTGATCACTGTTTTCAGAGATCCCCCACACCCCTTCAGTCGGGCCGTCTCCTCGCCAATCGTCGGCAAAACCCTTTCCGGACTCGCCGACATTTCTAGCAATCAACTGGAAATGTTTTTCAGCCGATGCGTTCTCGCTTGGCGAGTATTATCGAACTAAGAGATCTCCTCTACTTTTAGCAGATTGCTACCATTTCTCAGATACTTATAATCGGATCAAGTAAAGTCGGTTCGTAAATCTTGGTAATTATCTATTCAAAACGTAAAAGAGTTAAGTAGGATTTCAATAAAAAATATTACACGAAAGTAGCAATAAGATATTTATAATGAAACTCCGCTGTTCAAACCAGAAACTATTTTCTAGAGATCTGTGAAGTAAACAAAGAGAGAAAGAGAGAGGAGGAAGAATTTACAGGCAATAATTAAATCTGGATTATTAATCTTTGGTCATTAAATTAATAATTAACCTCGTAATTAATCTGTAGATTATAGTTCTGCAAAGAGAACCAGCTGTTTGCTTGATAAACAGTTATCTTGTTAACTAAATTAGCATACATAATTTATTATAAAATCTAATTAGACACATTAAAGTATAGGCACGTCTATAAGCGAAGGATCCCATTCGTTTGTCTTGTCGAAAAATCAGGCGGATATTCTACAATAAAGTCAACGGGATCGCTAACGAGGTGACCGCAATCTAGTCGGTACAGCACCCAATTAGCAATGACTCGAGCCATTCCAATTCTAGAAACCCTTAAAACTACGGAATTAGTTTAGTTCTCGTCCAAATTCATGGACACTTTATCCGTAAAGTTAGCTACCATTTCTTATCTCGCGTAACCGTAATTTGTTTTTCAAATTGTACCCGGGGAGAAATGGAGAACCCGTCGACGGTGTCAACGACTAAACGTAGTCGGGATCGTTGGACGATATCAATGAGTCGAGAGTCACGTTCTCGCAAACCCCACAACCTATTTCTGGGGAGGCTAGAGAGATACGATCTGAATAGAAGCGCCGTATCCACGGGGTCGTTACGAAAGGGGGATCGGATTTCTGT
Source organism: Temnothorax curvispinosus (assembly GCF_003070985.1). Taxonomy (NCBI): domain Eukaryota; kingdom Metazoa; phylum Arthropoda; class Insecta; order Hymenoptera; family Formicidae; genus Temnothorax; species Temnothorax curvispinosus. The sequence goes on from NW_020214791.1 coordinate 53,944, forward strand.
GTACATCGCGTAATGCCGCGTGATGTATGAATTTAATTAAGTAATTATACAGAGAGAGGCATCGTCTACATTAATCACCTGCACCCCATCGGTACGCATCCGTCTTCTCCTCCGTTCTTTCTTAGGCGCCCCCGGCGTCCCCTCGCGCGGCGTCGACGGATTTCGCGTTGCCGCAGAATTTCCAGGCCGCGGTAACATCGCCAAAAAGTTCCTCGCTCTCAGCCGACTACCCTTAACGCTCATTTTAACAATGTCTCGTGCGGTTTTTACGCCGCAATTAGCGGGCGGCAATTAGTCACGCTCTGCAGCTGTAATTTCTTTATCCCATAAATGGATGGCTCTTCCGTTCCATCGAAAAAGGGAAACATTTACAGGTATTTTTTATGTACCACGAGTTACTGTTTGTGATGCACAACTAGAATAATGCAAAATTATATATAAACGCTACACTTTTATCAAATATACTTTACTCTTGTATTAACTAAACCGTACGAAATGTAAGCCACAAGCGCATCGCGAATCGCGGCAATGCTCGACCAACCGGAAATGGTAACCGTATCTGCGGCGGTATATAACTGGTCGGTAACACTCCCTCGCAGCATTTGAATCAATTACTGCCTTGGGGCTCTTAGGCAGGCCGATCCCGCATTACGAACGGCGAGTCCGGCGCAAAGTGAATTAATTAAGTATCCGTGGGCACGAAGGTTCGGACCTATCCGTACATTGAGGCTTCGGGGCATTCGAGGACGTATTAGGACACATTGACGACGGGGATCCGACGTTGAATCCCAGTACCCCGGCTAGGCATCCCTCTTCCGGACGGTCCCGATCATGATCGAGTGTCCGATTGTGCGGCTTAATTGTTACCGCCGCCAGTGCTGTGTCGTGAACCGAAATTGCTTCGCAGATAACGCGGTTACTGCCGAGGACGCGACTATCCTCGGCATGCCCCGCGAGCATGCAGGAACATTCACGCACAATCTCCATGAGGGAGCAACGTTCTCTCGTCACGACTAGCTCGTAACTGGAATGCATCCAGATTGATGATCTTGAACCATAACTCTGATGCAATAAAACGTATTACGAGATTTTTATGCACATACAGACAAAATCTTTTTAATCTCAAGATACCGTCGTGAATATTTAAAACACTTTAGTTATAAGATTTAAAAAATGTGGATTTTTAGCCTCTGACACTTCTTCATCAGAGAGTTAAACAAGTCTACGCTGCTTGACGGTTCAAGAGGGACGCATGATGAAACTAGTGGCTGCGGCTCACCGCAGGCCCAGTGTTAGGCATTCAATGTTGCGGCAGCGTTTCGAAAAGCTTTCGGAGGCGTCGGTGGTAGAGTCGTTAGCCCGATCCCGTGTTGCTGCGGATTTGTACGTCAAAATTCAGCGTTTAGGCCGATCGGCACGTCTCGTTAATTATGCACGTATGCGCGCGTGATGCGTGTCGATCCTGAGAGACGGACGGACCGTCCGCGATCGCGTCAGGAAGGGTTGAAAGTCGAGGGGACGTGGAAATCAATGTTCGTTGGCGTATTCGCGTTTATTTCGCGACGAGATCGTATTCCCCTCGCCCAACTCGACGCGAAATTTATTTCATGTAGTGTGGTCCAAAAATATTCCACCACACGTTTGATCGTGTAAAAATACTTTGCAATTTTTTAAATAGAGGATAGATACAATATTACTTGTAAGCTGTAAGTTTTAACAGTACGTTATTTACGTAAATATAATTTCGGAATATAATTTCAAATTTACGATGGGGTGAACGACTCGTAATATTCTTTATTAGCAACGAGGCAACCGAGTAGCGTCTTCGCCGTCTGTTTCCGCTTCTGCAAAGCCTTAAAAAATGTAACTCGTTTGCGGGTAATCCTCGAGAAAAGCCCTCGTTATTTTGTGGTCCGTCGCAAACATTTGTCATACTTACTCAAATTGGTCCCGTACAACCGGGCTAGATAAAAAGTATCATCGTAATCTCCGACAGTTTGTAAACTGCCGACGATCGTCTGTAAAACTGCAACTACGATTAAACTCAGATTAAGCGATATCGGAAGCATTTATGTACAACACACGGTGCAACGCGCTGAAATGTAGAGCGCTAACTGAGATGGATGATTGTTAATTGCTAAGTAATGATATCCAATCTTCCCGGAAAATCCCGGAGATTAGATCGTCAATCAAATAGCGGAGTTTATCAGCTGTTCTGACGTCAGTCTATAGACAGAGATACAGCTGTATCGAGAATATTCAACTCATATTCAGCGCAATAAACATCATGACGGTTGGTAAGGTCCCTTGTGGAATTTCCGACGCGTCATTTTCGTAATTAGGTCGTAACCACACGAGTACGTACTCTTGTAGCTGGAATATCTCGCTCCTTTGAGTTTTACAGCAGAATAAATGTATCGTATATGACTGCGTGATATTTTATTTAGGTGTAAATAAAATATACGATGTTTTGTGATATTATGAAAACAATATGCAGTGCTTAAAATAGATTCTTTTTAGCTTAAAATTGTTTGACATCCTCTTTGAAATTATCACATCGCTTTCTTTTATTACACACAAGGTAAATTAAAATATTTTTATAAAATAAATCTTATCTCGAAGTATTGAACGGCGATAATGTTCGATTGAATGATGTGTCACTCGATGCGCGCAATTCAATTTAAAATTGATTTACTGTTGGTTGCATAAGCTTCCACCGACTGAGGAAAGATAGAGACTCCAGATAAGAGTCAACCGTCGTTAACGGCGAGGGCCCTGTTTTAATCCAGATCAACGTCGGCTAATGTCGCCGGAAACGAAGCGCGTCAAATGTACCGCGAGTTATTAACGAGGTTGGCTTCCTTAACGCAAGTTTGTGTTTTCGCGTGACGAAAACCTCGAAGGGTAAGCCCTTGTGCTCGGCGAGGTGCAAAGACGCGATAACGCACAGGAACCCTGCGTCTTAATAATGAAGTCACTTCCTAGCAGAAGCGCCTTTTTTCACGAACAGCGTCGATTCCATAACAAATCCCGCAATCATTCCTATCGAAAAAAATAATAGCTTTGATAACAGTATCTTAGAATAATACACAACATTTAATTTATTTGCCATTTGGACGTACTGCGAAATGTATACATTTTTGCACATGTTCAGACAGCCATTTTTGCAATATCGGATACACACAATTCGCATTATATATGCGATTCGCTGCGGCATCACTACGATTGTTACGCGATTGTTACGCTGCGATTGTTACGCGCGCAATTTCGCATTTCTGTTCGCGTCGGATTTTGCATGGCTGAATGGAAAAGAATGCTGCGCCAAGCTAGCCTCGTCTGACATTTCACGATGCATTGTCTAACCAGACACAAGCGAAACTGAGACGTGAATTCGTTTTAGACCGTCGTCTACGACCGATCGTGACGGGCAACTCTGGATAGGCGGGATTTTAATAAACCGGAAGCTCATTGTGCGACTGTTCGAGCGTCGCACGCGCATGAAAGCCGCCGGGAGAAAGAGACTGAATGTCGACGAGCGCAACAACGAAGAAGCAGGGTGAAACGAGCGAATTGGAGAATATCAACTTCGAGGGCATTATTATTGGACTATTAATTACTAGAAAAAAACATGTACCTCTTTCTCTATTTACGTCAAGTTCGCGACGCGAATCATCAGAATTCTGACAAGAATCTTGTTATTATTGTTCAAACGTCGTCTTCTTTTTTTCCTAATATTATATATTTAATCTATCTATTTAATAACAAATTTTTATCTGTTTGCATATATTACATGAGACATGATTTAGAGATATTATTATAATACGTTGAATTGGATTTGCAAAATATTTTCCATTGATTATTTGAAACTAAGGCGGCTAGTATTAACAGGATTTCCGATACGTGCAGAAGTCCGTCAGCAACTTGTTAAACAAGAGAGCGGAAAGCTTCGATTTAAAACGTTTTCGAGATAGAGAGGGTCGTCGCGTTGAGCTCCGTTTAACAAGAAATAAGGGTGGCCGAGAGCGGTGCCGGTTCTCAGAGAGTCTCTAAGACGACTTAGGAACCAGGACGTTTTCGCCGTGACGGTGGCGCGCCTTTTCCGAAAACTCCTGCCGAGGGGGGTTCTATGATGTTGCAGCGGGTTTGGGGGTAGTCCCAAGGAGAAACTTCTAAAATCAATTAGCAGCCCCTTAGGCAATGGGGTTCCGTTCCCGCGCCCGGGAGGACCCTTTCCATCATAGGATAAGGGGTGATAAGGAGGGGTCGACGTTTATCCCAATAGAGAAACCGGTGAAACAATCACGGCGCTTCTGCGACTACGCGAACACGCATTACGGAGGTTCGGGGGGAGCCTAACCGTGTGCGCGTATGTGCAGGTACCTGCGATGGTTGCACCATATCGACGCAACCCTTCCGCGCTGTTTGCAGCTTCCCACGGCCTATGGCACGCCTGATTACCTCAGGGTTACCTAAATCACTTAGTGCCAGTGATTTTTGAACATTGTGCGATATGTGATAAATTTATTAAAGCGTTTAAACCAGATTTAGCGTTTAAACGAATTTAACATTAATAGCACGACTTGCAAGATTGCGAATTTTGTTAAATTAACATAATTACAATTATGTATAATTTATCAATTCGCATTTTCCATTGTAAATTAAAAACTTTGAATTTCTGTATATAGTTACTTAATCTACTGTTACTTAATAATTGTGAAAAGCCTGAAGACGGTAATCTGAAGAAACGAACCGTTAAATAATCGATGTTTCGCTGCGTAACGGTTTGATTGCCAGGAAAAATTAATTATCTTCTGCGCCGAGAGAGCGATTTTCACGGCCGTAAAGTTTCATTATGGAGAATCTGCGCGTTTCATTTCGAGTGCTGTTTAAACTTTTACCCGGAGGGATGCCTCGGCGAGACAAGTTGAGGCGATACGTTCAAGTGGACCGACGTCCTTTCTTCAGTGGAAGTTTATAACGACTCCGTTTAACGCGTGCACTTGAAATCGCATGTCCGACAAAGTCTATCTATTGGCGGAGACACGTTGACAAGATTACGAAGTCAAAGTTTCAAGATCATGAGTTCTGTCCTTGGCGTGACGTTTGCTCTAATTGAGAGGCATGAAGGAGAATCTTACAGCCCTTGTAGATTGTCAAGCTCGCAGAAGTTGATCTGCATCTATGCGGAAACTTTGAAATAAACTAGGCAGTTCTAAATACATATATATGATTCTAAATAAAAATATGCAAAATATAATGATAGATAAAAACTATTTGTTTTTATTTTTAATATAAAATATTTATTTTTACATTTATACTTCTCATATATTATTTTAATTTTTGTATTAAAATATTTCCTTGCAGAAATTACGGTTAAAGAGATTTTGTTAGCTGTCCGCGATAGAGGGACGAAAAGGAAATGCAGGAGGGCAAGAAAGACGAAGCGAGCCTAAGAAAGGCGGATGATTAGGGACTGTTGGGTCGACCCTTAGTCTGTCTTATTGCTAGTACTCGATTTCTATAATGGCAGAGTTCCTCGTTCGACTTTGAGCAAGTTACGCTCTCTTTGAGCAACCTGCCGGACCCTCCGTGACCCTACAAAGAGCTGCAGATACGACAAAAAGGAACGCAGTCCTCCGGTAGGCGTTTCGGTTCGATCGGGGTGTCTAAAGCACATCAGTCGAGGGACACGCGAGTCCCTTAAATGAAGACGAAAGGACTCCCAGATGCTGTGGTTGTGACCCTTAAATTGCGAAATTATAGTGTCCTTATGTCTTTGTTCCTTCAAACGACAATGTTGAATTGATACTGCATCGATATTAAATGTCGTAGAAATTTGAGAATTCTTAACTCTTAACGAAGATACGTTTATCCTGGTTTAGTATAATGGCGTATCACGTATCACGCAAGTTCTTCTCTGCGATCATCAATCGCAACAAACCTACATTTCTATTCTTCAAGGAAATCTTTCGCCACAATAAAAATGATAGGAAGAGATCTCGATGATAAATTCCAAGGTTGATGGACTTTTTTATACAGATCTTTTTTCACCGTGCTCGATTCGCACTCACCTATACTATATATTTCAAAGTTCAGGATTTTCGCGCTTCATCGCCTGCACGAAGATATCGAAGGATTTTTCTTCTTGTCATCGCCCAGGTTGCCCCCGGGTGCCAGGGGTAACGTAACGAACGTAGACTAGAAGAAATGATATCCAAAGGAAGAGCGATGAGTACATATGGGAAATACGTAATGAAGATGTCGAGTCGTCACGTGTTGCTATCGGAAAGGACGTCGGATAGCCCCGGGTGACTTCACTCTTGCGTTCCGGAGAGCAGTTCGCGAAACTTTAACGTGTTTATCTCGTAGCGTTAGATCGACTCAGATTGCCGTAACGTGGAAAATGAGAAGAGCGAGTCCCCGAAGACTGCGTGTGCACTTTCGCTCGTCGTCAATCATGGTTAACCCTGTTCATCGATCTTTAGCTCCCTTTATGGCGTTCTTTATGGTCTGACTCATTGTCTAGGTCGGTGAAGAAAGTGGCGGCCTACTCTATACTTGGCGAAAACACGTTCAAGAGAATGGCTACAGTTAAGTTGAGAGAATGGCGAGGACAAGTATTGATAACATAAATTGCGAATTCACGATTATATATACAATTGCCTTTCTTTTTTTTATTCAGGAAACGTTGAAAGGAAACAATGTGAGCGTTTGCTAGCCGCAACGCAAATTTACTTACGAAATGTTACGCGTACAATTTGATGACAAGCGTTTAGAGATTCTGCAGAGGTATCAACAACAGAACCCTTAGCTATTCAAGTCGTAACCCTTCCCAGTTAGATTTAATTATGTCATTGTGATCGATCTGTTTGCACAATTTACCCATTACACTGTGCTGATTTAGCGGTTCTTCCAATACAATCGTGCGCAGTGTGTCGCGAATATTAAAATCGTATACATTATTTCAATAATTTTACATAGTAAGATTTACATTTTTATTATATTTTATAAATTCTGTGAACAAGCTAGAATAAAAAACATTGCCTTGCAAAAGAGATATCTTTTGTATAATGTCTTTTTAATAAGATTAATGTGATTACGCAACCACGAAATTCCTTCTCTTTACCGAGAATGCAAAGCAATTAATAAAATGAATTAACACGGTCAGTTAGGCAGTTAGACTAGTTTGGCATAGATATGTACGTTACAAACTGCATAAGGAGAAGTTCTGTAGAATAAACATTCCGTTCATAGCTCGAGTTCGGAGCATAATCGTTAATATCGCTTTCTATTACGATAGTTCTCCCGGATACCATTACCAAGCGAAAGCATTCGCCCATAATATGCGAGAATATTAATCAGATTATTCCACTAGGACGTATCACGAGAAACTTATAAATTATTGTTCTTATTGAAAGACCTATCATTGTGCAGCAATGCGCCAATTACTTCTCATATATAACCGTATCAAGTTTCTTATTATCAGTTCAGATTATCTGGCCGCAATTTTCTATGCTAAACAACTCAGGATTAACGATCATAGTCGTGCATCACGCGCTTTGCGTGCGAAAAAACGAAACGCAGTGTTCGGGAATGACCAGGCCGAAAGGCAAATCGCGAGGAGGGCCGACTCGCTCCCCGCGGGGCAAATTTCCGATTTATTCAAGCTCGCTCCCGAATACTTGGGAGCCCATAAAGAGAATGAATGGGATTGTGGCGGTCGCCGCAATGCTCAGGGCTGCTTTAGGGGTTCATGAAATACGCGCTCATCGCTCCTTTCTCTCGCTCTCGCTCTCTCTCCTTTCTCTCCGCATCTTTCACTTTCTGTCTTTCTCTCTGTCCCTCCTTTTGGACTTTCCCTGTTCCTTCCTGGCCCTCCAACTCACGCTGTCGCGCTCGGTCCCCCCTTGTCCGTCCCCCAATGCGCTCTTTACCCCCCTCTCGACTCTTCGCGAATCGAAACTCCTCTCTGCAGGGTGGCCAGCGGTATTACCATGAATTTACATAGCCTCGCTTCGAACTCCGAACATATTGCGCTGCTTTGATTTATGCGAAACATTTGCTAAATATTCCGGCTTAATCTCGGCCACGCGAAATACCGCCGCGGGAGAACGCAAACTTGCGCTCGCTTTCGTACAACGATACATCAGACGCGGTAGCGGTAACGATAGCGAAGCGTTTCTTTAGAAACACGGTAAACAGAAAACGTAAATAGATACTTTATAAATGTCAGTCCACGGAGAGAGAGCTTTCGGCCTCACTCAATAGCAAGTGCTCGGAAAACTTACGCGGCGTTGAAGATTTATGGGAAAACAAATCATTTTGGGCGACACCCAGGGATCACCAGTAAAAATATCTATTTCGACAAACTTTAAGGATTACGCGCGCTGTGATTTACGACCGCATTGGCTAGGTGTGCGTACGAGCCACGCATCATATTTTAATATTTCATGAATAACTCAGAGATTTGATGGAATAAAAATTACGCGGAGTTAAAAAGTTCTTCCCGCTGTAAAGTCAACATTCACATGCCGCTCGCCGCGTCCAGACTAAATATATCACAATGTGGAAATACTCGAGCCAGCAATATTATCGATAAACGGATAATGTTTAAGACAACGTGAAACATGATTCTCAGTTACGGGGATTCTCATTGGCGATTGTCTCGGATTTTCTCGAATTTACTCTATCGAGCCGGCCTAGTTCGTGCTTGGCTTCCTCAAAGGTGCCAGCGAATGCAGTTCAGCTAGGGGTAGGTGCTCGCCCTGAAGCCGGTGAAGTATGTAAAACTATACCGCTTAGGTTCAATTACATGACTTAGCAACAGTAAACGAATGATAGTCTACGAATACTATATTACTTTAGGTTGCCTGCCGGCGATTGCGTTGTCCGACCATACACGTTCCAGCACTACTGTTGACTACAAATAGTGCTGAAAATTAAGTCAAGCAGTTTTATAACACGGAGAATTTCTCAGAAAAGTTACGCGCGTTAAAATCTGTATAATTTTTGTACAACCAGAAAACGTGTAAAGTAACTTCTCGATTGCTTCAGCTTGCGTACTTTAGTACAGCTCTCTGCGAATCGATTTTTCTACCCCACACTGCTCCCTCCGCCGTTAAGTGCTAGTTGCGTCATTTCTCGATATCTCCGTGGCTATTTCCGCTTTTCCGCGAGCCCATCATTCCTCGTTCCATTCCCTTCGTTGTCCTTCGACCGTTCATCTCTCGTTCTCTCTCTCTTTGTTTCGTTTTCCACTTCACATATTCATACGGCGCTCTCTTCTCACAATAAACGCAAACCATTTGCATGCAGAGTCCCCGCGCAAAACTCCCTTCGCAGGCCGAGCATCCCCGTGGACTCTGCCACCACCCCTCCCGGGTCTCCGACGCGATAAGCCGCCCCCGGGGATCCGCGATTGTCTCGATTTATATGCATGCATAGACGTAGGCCGTGGCCGCGCTCTCGGTTCTCGCGCGCACCCAGGTGGGACGAGGCGTTCACGCATCGATAGATCGATTCTCCGACAGACAGTAAATATCGCTGATGAGCTGGTCCAGTCAGCGTCAACGGGGATTTGGAGAATGCGGAGAAGGTTTGGGGTGCTTACCCTGCGATTTGTCGAGTGGCAGAAATCCTCTGCCGTTCGATGTCGAATGCTTTCCCGCGGATTTTCATGCCATCGTTCCTCACTTTTTCAGCAACATTGTGCGTATTTTTTCTCCCTACAACAGAGAAGGTGCGTGCTTCGATAGCGTCGAGGCTAATTAGCGAAGGGAACGATCGGCTTGCTTTAGTTATTTCAAGGATTAAAATCAGAATAAATTGATTCTATTCTTTGAGGGGAGTGTTACAAAAATATAACATAATATGATAACATAATATAAATTATTATTGTGTTACATTATCAATTACGTGAAGATTAGTATTCTTTACGCGACTGATAGAAGATTAAAAATCAGCTCTCGCGCACGAGGCTGTGATGCAGATTTAAAGAGCGTGGGCGAAGTTTTTCAGTTATCGGAGTTCGCGTCATTTGATGAAAGTCATCTCCTACAACTTTGAAACTCTATTAAGTAGAGATACGAAGAGCGATGAAAGTTCTCGGGAGAAAATTCTCATTGGATGGAGTGGTTAATGGGAAATGGTAATAGAGGGTACACGATGTATATCATTTTCTCCCGCTTGTGCTTGCAGGTGTCGTTGTGCGACGATTACAGTCTACCGGTCGATTTCGTCAACAAGAGACGTCCTGCGAGCGCTGCAGCTGCAACCTCCGCGGTGCAATGGATGCTGCCGAGTCCTACTGTGGAGAATGTAAGTGATTTAACATTTTATTGAAAATCGCATCTGAAACCGATATCGCTTAGTTTGCTCTTTAAGCGTAAGGTATTCAAAATATTTTCTACAAACGAAAAACGATTTACTATTCCGTCAAAAACGTTTATTACAAACCTCAGCACTATTCTGTCACGATACGTTATGCAATTCAGTTATGATACAGTAGTGTATATATATCTAGAACTTTGCATGAAAAATTCAATTAAGGAGATCGGACGGCGACAATACATAACTTTAGAATACTGCTTTTACGCAGTGCGGCGTTATTGCGGTAACGATGTAACTTTATTCACCGCAGTCGCAGCCTTTATCTGTATTTACAGTTCAATGAATTCTGCGTTAAGCAAACACGCTACCGTTACACGTTCACGCGTTCCCCATTGTGGCACGTTCCCAGTCCGAAAAGTTTATCGATATTTTCCTCCCGCGACGTGCAGTGAATCAAAAAGGTCGAGGGGTTACCATTTTTCCGCAGGAAAACAAAATCCTTCAAATAACTTTTGTGTACCTTGCATATGAAGTATGTTGTTAGTAATATCGCACCAAGTTTTGGCTTTAATAAGAAAATACTACAAAAATAGTCACCTCCATTAAACTTAATTAATAACAAAAACTCGTGAAACGGTGCGAGAAGGAAATCTATGTCGCGTTTTAGATACAGAGTCAGCAAAAGGTTTTAAAATAAACATTTTATATACGCGATCCCTCGACTGATTCATTCTCTGCGCGCATGACGTCACTTCCTACGACTGTGGCTCGAGTCGTTTTGTTGGCTATAACGATAGTATTGATATTTTCGTAACGCGGACGACCGGGGAATCGGCCAAAGGGAGAAATATAATTACAGTGGTGACAAAATACCCCCCGGGCGCGTTAGCGCGTGGGGCATCGCGGGGGCATTGGATGAAGGGCGTCAGAGAGAGGCGGTAACAACGAACGCGAAAGGAACGACGAGGAGCATCGGTGGCAGGGCGGAGAGACCGGTGACTTCCGGCGTTGCTTATAATTGCTCCGCCACTCAGTTTCTGGCGCTTGGGGTTGCCTCGAGCTCTTCGCTTTAAGCTTAAACGCTTTGGCAGTGGGGAATATAGTTTCGCCTTCGTGCGTTCTGCCGTTATTTTAAAAGTACGCTCGAAATAACATGTTTTGGGGTTTTCTCGCGAAGAAATGGAGTGACCGATGAAGTAGATACTTTCAGCAATTGTATAATTAGTCTTCTTGATTATTTAGTACACCATGACTGATATATATATATTCACGTATCTACGAATTGGTTGTTTGACAATATTTTCAAGTCAGCAAAGATAACTTGGATTTTTTAAAGATCAAAGTTTTTATAAAAATACTGTGTTTTATACTAATATCTTCGCACCTGGTTTTATGCATTTATTTTATACATTACTACACATATTATTAAATTAAAAAATGTTTATTTACAACCATATTTGAAATGTTAATTCGAAAAAATTTAATTCGCTACCATCAACTCGGTGTCTGATTACTATATACAAATAAATGGGATCGCGCCGCACGACCGTCGCGTCGCAAGGGAGTTCATAAAAGAAAGAGAAAGAAACGTCGTAGAAAAGGGACGACACCTGAGTGCGCCGAACAAAAGTTTCCTTCGCTTCGTTGTCACCGACAACCCCCGCGAGCATCGCAACGAAGCGAAAGGGGAGTGTGACAAAGACAGAAAGCGGGTGCCACTTGACTCTCGAGAGGGTGAATCGTTATGAGTCGTGCTCGTAAGCCCTACTTAATACTTAGCGCTTTATTTTATGCATGAGATCGAGCACTGGTGCTGCTCGCATTTATCACTATAACAAAGGGCTTTTGGAGCGTAGAACTTTAGTAAACGTGTCTTTTTCGAGAGTTGTTACACAGTTGCGACTTTTGTATTTTATTCGCCAATTCGCAAAATTTTGATTCTCAATTCTCTTTGTTACGTTTCAATCATAAGAGGCGAACAAAAGACCTAATCTATTTGTTCATTCGATAAATGCAGAGCGATGAGCGTATACATCGGCAGAATGCCTGAGGGAACTGGCTGCCATTTACCAAGTCGAATTCACAGGAGCGATTAACTCACAGCGAGGAAAATTACGTCGAAAAGTGAGCGTAATTAATTCCCGACCAGTTCGAAAAGGGACGCGTCCTTCTGCGAGAATTCCGGGAAAAAATTGACTCCGTGAGGAAAGTGCTTGATGTCAGGCCCTTTGTGAGATGTCCCTCGTCCGAGAACGAGAGTGATTGATACTCGCACCGCTAAAAAGCGCTTTTACGTGCGTCTTATCTTACATCGCTCATTTTTCTTGCGGCCCCGCTTCACCTATAACGCCATTATCTGCATATTGTTAATAATGTCTTGTATTATACGCGGATATTGTGGAAATACTGGCTCGCTCCACACGAAATTAAGAGCGATCGACGTCGCCGACGTGACGTTTCCTCGAGAGTGCCATTCTGTGTAACAGCGTTATTTATGTTATGAACCGTATCACTGTTCGCCATTAATATAGCTCGACTCTTTGCAACGCTGCAACATTAATATTTATTTCTCGGTAAAATTTTTCGGCGAGTTATTCGTAGCGAGTTTCATTTTTTGTATTTACAGCGATTAAATTCTATATTTAAAAACTAAACTACTGATTTATTCTGTATGATCCTAGTATCCTTCTCCAAAATGCATTATTAATGGAATTCAACAATGTGATAAAAAAATTTTCGTTCCATCGTCTAAACTCGTAAATACGATAAAGTCAGGCGATTAGATTAGCAGATAATTACGCCAAATTATGACGCAGTGACCAAATAATCGGATTAAAGCCCTCAATAAATCGAACGGTATTAACGACTGAATATGATAGGGTGTGATGAGTACTATTTGCATTGCGTTCGACGGCACTGCATTCGACACAATCCTCAAAGTGGTGGTCAAACAGTTCACACACAGAGAGAAGTCCGGACGGCAAAACTTGGGACGCCCTGTTTGTTTATTATTTGCCTTTGCTTTTCCGCTGCAAATGCCGCGCGCGACAGCTTTACAGATTTACCTCTGTCCGCTTAACGAGGCATTGCTAGATTCGCGCGTTTTCACTCGCCGAATCGAACGGCAATTCGATTTCTCGATAACGTTGCGCACGCCGATAACCCCGCGTAATCATTTTCGCAACCACCCGCGCGACGCGGGATTCGGCCGACGCGGTTCTCGGTTTCGCGGAAAGTCGAGTCAGCCCCCGTTCGTCATCGGATTTGCGACAGCCGATCGAGCGGCCTCCACTGTGCTTGCGGAGTCATCCCTTCGTAATTTCCGTATAAACATCTACAAATTTATCCGTTCTACAGAGGAGAGCTGGCGCGACGAGAGAGGGAACGGGGCTGGTAGGTAAGATGACTGGAAGCAATCGACTTCGTCTTCGAAACAGCCCCTGGAGGCATAGCGCTCCACTTTGGCAGGAGAATTCCAATTTTGGGCTCTTTCAATTTAAGGCTACTTGTCTTCTCCGCCGTCGCCTTCGTCTGTCTTGCATTGCCCGGATGTCTGCTCGTCTCGCCCTGCTGAGCTTTCTCTTGCACTGTCTCGTTTCTTTTTTTATTCTACTTTCCCAATTGTCGATATAACGTTAAAACCGAGAATGAGAGAGAGAGAAAGAGAGGAAAGCTTTTATCGATTGATTCTTCTTTTTACCCAGTGGTGAAGATCTTTATTTCCTGTCGTTTATTATCTAAAGATTGTCGAATTTTTATTATCATTATTATCATTAATATCAGTGAAGCACTGATCGCATAATCGTCGTAGGACTGAAGGGCTTCCGCAGCCAATGCAAGAAACCCTTACTTGCTCATGGTTGATTGAATTCAGTCGAGGGGAATTTACTTCTTCCCGTTCCTTCGGGTTAAGATTGTTAAAACGAATGTGACGTGCAATTCGCGTTTGATTGTACTAAGAAATATCACGCCTTCAGGCTTAGGTAATCTTTATACGGGATATTAATGTTCGTCGTCATTCTGGTTGATTATTTGAGCGCTACGTTTAATCCACCGGGCCGGCGGAAACGAATTGTCGCCGCAGTTGTTTTCTCTCGAAATAACGATCATCATTTAGGGGAACGGTTGGAAGCGTGTTTCCTCGAGCCTCGGCCAAGGTATTACCGCAATTGGCTGCATTCAGGACCAGAAAATGACACCGAGCTACCGTGTAAATTTAAGCGAAGCTGTCTCTGATAATCCCTCTCAAAGATATTCTCTCCTGGGACAAATTCGAGCATTACTGTGCACGCGAGAACGCCGGAAAGAACGCACGTCGTTAAACTAGTATTATTACAACAATCCAGGCCAATTTGTTTTATATGTCGTCTATCTTGTGTCGTTACGAGCAAATCGTTTTATCGCGAGTTTGTTATTCGAGAACTATATTCTTTAATGGAAGCGCCAGATCGATCGCTATTTCAGACGCGAAGATGTACATACGGATTCTCTTTTGTGTGAAAACGGAAGGAAACAATTTGTGTTCTGTTTGCAGGCGGAAATCGAGGTTGTGGAACAATACAGCGACCCTAGAGACAGCAAGAGTAAAGCGTACGTAGAGCCGGGAGCGGAGACGTCTTTGCCAACAGTTTACAGCAGAGCAAATCGCAATTATTGTCGACCATACACAGGTATGTAAGTCTTTTCTTTAAGCCGGCATTGTGGACATTATGGTCGAGATAATGCAAGGATTTAATTCTAACTGAATATGTAAAGTTGTTGTACAGTGAATAGACATAAAAGTAGCATCCGCCTATTTTGAGAAACAAAGAGAAATATTTAACATGAAGTTTATCCTATTTATGGTTTAATAAAGAGGAAAAATTCGAAGTATATAATTATATATTTCAATTTTGTATCAACGATCAACAATATAATTAAATGTAATGCTAAGTACTTTTAACCACATTATTGTATATAATATTAAATATAATATTAAACGCTCTTAATTATATTATTATATAATTATGTAATTAAATATGATACTAAATATACTAATAAAATAATTATGGTAAAATTAATGATATTCGAAGCATGAGCCGTAGCGCTGAATATTGGCGAAATGTTTGGATTCTACATTGATTGATCACTGATAGTGTACGATAAGTTCCGGGATAACGCAGTTAAGCGGAAATTCTCATGCCAGGCCGCAAATTAATGTGGCGAGCCGCCGGTGTTACGGCCGATACTACGACGTACGAATTATCGAGGTAACAACTCAGTTAGCGTGTCGGGTAAGAGAGGGAGAAGAGCCCCTCGATAATTGAACGGTACGCACAGGTTGGTCGCGAGAGCGGCTAACGGATTAATCGACGGGGTCGGGCGAAATAGGGGATCGTCTCTTTTTCGCGGTGGATGATACCCACCGATTCGGCGAGATTGCAAAACTACCAGGCGGTAGAGAGATTCCACACGAATTAGAAACTCTCGTATCTTCACGCGACCTTAAATAGCGGCTAGGAAACTTCTAAACGTTAGCGAGAGAGCTTGCGGATTAAATTCCTGCCGCGTTATCCTCACGAAGGAATGCTGTGGGTCGTTATTAACTCCGCACGATTGTCCCACGTGTAGACGATACGAACCTGATTCGCAACCCTCGTCGCGCGTCACCGGGCATCCCGACACTCGAGTATGCAGATTGCCGTGTAACACTGATCCCGAGTAAACACCGACGGAATTTGCATCCTTACCATATTCATGGGCTTTTAATTCGCAAGTCATTGTTAATGTGGCAAGGATCAACGCGAGGCCTGTGCAAAGATTTGCGTTCTTTGGTAGGAACAGGGGAAGACATATGACCTCTTGACTTGTGTTTTCCCTAGCGACATGATAATATCACTAAATGTATTACACACGTGCTGTTTTGTTTCTTCGCCATTATCAAACGAGAGGAGCAATTTACTTTTGTTAGCTTTCTTTGTTATTGGTACATTGAATATTTGCTTCGTAACGTTTCTTTCGCCATCTCGCGATGAAATCTCCGCAGGCTTTCGACGGAGACATTATAAGATTAAAAATAAATTGTCGTCCTTGCCATTCGAGGAATGCCGTTCCTTTCGTGAGAATTGAATCAGCAGTCGCGTCGATAGGGGTGAATATAAGGGAAATGCGCGCGCGCGAGGGTAGACCGAATGGAATTTTCAGACTGGCGGCTTTTATAAAAGGGTACCGATGACGCTGAAATGTCTGGACGGTTCGCCGCCCTCCGTTAACTTCCGGTACCGTCCCCGTCGTTGTCCGTTACTACGAGCTCGCTCCTCGTTCACTCGTTGGCACGAACTTTTCGGTCTCGCGGGCTGTCCCCGACGTTACTTGCCATCGACACCATGCGCGGCACCTCCCGCCTCCCATAATATGTCGTGTGATATTTAATTAAACTTCCCATCCCTGCTGCGCCGAACCACCCGCGGTATCGCCCGCCCATTCTCATTTCGCTTTCATAGTCCGTAAAGTTTCGAGGGGTATTTCAGCTTGTGTGCCTGCTCACTACCGCATTTTCCAGCGCCGTTCCACTTATTAACCGTGTTTCACAGCCAGAGCCCACCCAACAGATTTTTTCTTGTCTTTCTGTGGAGCACGCACTTTGCCGTGAATTAAATCAAATACGGCACGTTATATTGTTAACAATTTACGGTGAACTAAAAGCAAGAAAGCTTTTTGTCAAATAAGATTATAAATTTTCAAGTGTTTTAAAGTAATTACATTACAACCGTATTACAAGAGAAATATAGATCAATGAATTACTACATTGATTGTTCTATAATTATTCAATTCAGTAATGATAATGACAATTCTGGAACAATCGTATATTCTACCTTCTTTCAATTGTTCTATCGATATTAATTAAATCTTTTTTCTGTAAAGAAACCTACCATAATTTTAATCCCGTTCAATATTACGTGAATCTACGATATGTCGTTGAAAGAACTTTTCAAGCTCCTCGTTTGTTCGCGCGACCCCTCTTCAAAGTTACCCTCATTTCAATTACTGGTACCAGGTGACTTGTAGCTCATTCCGCGTCCCCGAGCAGTTAACGCCCGTGCGGGTCCATCGTATGCAAATGTCAATCCGTCCGTCGGTTTGTCCGTCGTCCGAGCGGGAGAAGGCGGGCCTGGTGTTCATCAAACGCTGTTCAAAAGCTGCCGACGTATATATATATTTGTTAGCGGAAATTTATACCCGTGCGTAGAGCGCTGAATTACAGCCACAGACTTTTAACGTAATCCCGTCTGACCTTTTTATATTCGCTCGAATGATCTGCATGCTTGAGTTTTAACTTTGTAATAATATTTATAATCTTCTATATTTTTTTATTTATGCAATTTAAATATGTGATATAAATAAGCGTGATATGCACGGTCTCCACTTTCGTATCCCCAGAAGATCAGAGTGTGGTCTGACTATTCTCAGGTCTTGAGTGGCTAGGGTACCTCGGGGTTGCCAATCCCGTACTCACACATACGTGAGCCCCTGAGGGGGGGTCTGGCTTCATTGTCCAGCTAAATACAATAAATACGCGTTTATAACGATTAAGTAGACTCGAGCGTATCCGATTTCTACCAGTTTCCCTACTTCACGTATGTAAACGACTCGAAAATATAATCGCTATGAAGATGAATACTTAACCACAGACCCTTCTGTCCTTGTCTTTGATCTCATCCTCCATTCTCTTTGTTCTCTCTCTCTCTCTCCGTCTTTCTCTCTGTCTCTTTCTCTTCCCACCGCCGCGCCGTTTCCCTTTCCGCTTTACTTTGGGATACGCCTCACTATATCCCTCACTTTCTCGCGTCGTAAACTAGATCATTTACAGACTGTCACCAGCATAATTCTGGCTCGTCCGACGGTAAGTACGTGCTCAGATCTAGAGGCGAGATCTTAATCCCCGCGCAATTTCGCAAGTTAAATTCGCGTATCGCGGTAGTAAGATGGAAAGTTTATCACGTATAGCGGTATCGAGGGACGTGCCTTGCAATATCGGGATGATTGAATTGACATCAAAGCTTACGGTTTCGCTACACGATTTTTATCAGAAGAAGTTATTTGAGAGCTCTGTTAAAAGTATTATTGGATTTTGTTCGAAACTGTCTGACTCCACCGCGTCCTATTCTCGTTAGCAATGTGTACCGGAAAGCGAATTAACGTCCTAATCATATCATTTTGTTTCGTTTACTGTAAAACCGAGTCCCCCCCAATTAGCAACTGTTTTAGCTTTCTCTTTGGCAATTGCCCTTTTCGGATGTTCACGTTGAGAGTGCAGGGTGAATAAAAAGTGGTTAATGAGATTTGTATGCGACTAGTGTTTTCAGATAACTTTTTAGCAGGGTTATTTTTTTGTGCTAAGAATGTATCGCTTGTAATAATTTTCTTTGTTTACCATGAAACAAATGAATAACATTATTAACCGGTTGCAAACTTGATGAAAATTTTTAAAAATAACACACGTAGCCTTGTCGCTCGATACTCGGCAGACTCGGAGGGCAAAGATCGCTACTAAGCTACGAAGCGAACCCTTCGCCAGGAGGGAGCCCTTGAATTCATTTCATGGGCAATTACAATTAGCATTTATGCCACGATTTGCATATCGTTGCGAGACAATTTCGCGCGCGCTTGGCCTAATCTCTGTGTCAGATGCTTTCCCGTCATGCAAGAAACGTTCACAACTGCTGAAGATCGCCTATCTTTCCATATAAACTATTGAAATTTCCGGTGAAATCCGTATCCCCTTGAGATAACGTTTAGCGCAGCGACAGAAATATAACCAGAGAGAAATCGTACTATAATATTCGATATTGAACTTTTGAAAGTAAAATATTGAAAAATATTACCTGCTGTAACTTTTCAACTGACCTAATTTTTGTAGTGAGTAAATTTTGAATAAAATTTCTGTAAAAATAAAATCGAGTATTCGTATGTCAAATGGTACACGAGTCTTGGTTGTGATTAAAATTGCATCGCACGATTTGAAAACGAATACGGGATTTCTCGTTAACTCGATGAGCCGCCGCACAGTGAGCAGCGGAACGTAAGATTGAATTTGAAAGCAAAAGTAAACTCGCGACACGATTAATTCGAAGAGTCCATAAAGGGGTGGGATACGCACGGTTTGGCGGACGCTCGAAATCGGCGGGTAGGTTTCGGGCACGTTCGAAACCCTTTCGGTTTACCTCCGTCGGATCCGACCCCTTTCCGCCGCAAACGCTTGTGCCCGCGTGTGACCACCGACGTAGATTTCAATTGCGCAATGTCTACTGACAGGAAAGCGAATAATCCACGCGCCGCGTTGCCTCCGTGAGCGACAGCTTTGTGCCGTACCTCGCACCCCCTTTTTTACCGCCGCAAAACCCTTTCCGGCGAGCCTAAACATTGATTTTATTGACAATAAAATCAATTGAAGCTAACGACGCAGAGCTGCATTCGCATAGCCGCTCTTAACGGGGAGCGAAATCACCGTCGAGGATCAGCCGAACCGTGAGGAGATTTAGGACTGCGTTTTAGGGTTTTCTGTGGGTCTTATGTGTTGAATAAACAGGGAGAAGAAGAGAGAGGTTTGTGTCACTGTGCAGGAGATATTCCAGAATCATTGGATAGTTTAAGAAGAGCTTTGTGATTTATTAGATCTCAGCTGAACAAAAGATTGTTATTTGATGTTTATATGGAGTTATCAAAAAGCAAACAACATTTATAATTTGACAAGCAGAAACGTATCCTTTCGATTCAAAGCTGTCAGTTTCATCGATGAACGGCTTTATACGAAACAGTAATCAAAGGACGCGGCGCGGCGCTCCAAAGGATCGACGTACCCTCGTAATCAGTCGTTGCTTCAATCATCTCGACTATGCGTACGCGTTCGAGAATATGCGTTTGTAGCGAGTTTCTAAAAAACAGATAGATTCTCTTCAAAGTGGCCCGCCCCTCTGTTTCCGATAGCTCCTTCCCTTTGAAGTGATAACTTTGTAATCGTTGCCATGATCCTTATAACTTTGGCTTGTTAGTAGCTTCTTTTTGCCTCGAAAAGATGACAGAGAGCTTAATAACAGCGTAATAAAAGGGGTTCGAAGAAAATATACTTTCATAACGGAAAGGCTGCTGCATCGCTCTGTCGCCGTCACGTTACAATCTTTGCTTTAATCATAAATTACATCGGATAATGCGAGATTACAGGCGACACTAATTGATTTATTCAAGCTACTTGGCATAACCAGGAATTTATCGCGACGTTCATCAGCTCGGTATCTACTTCCTGGACGTATTTGATAATCTTCGGATAGTTTATGCTCATATTCGTGCGACCAAGCGTCACCCTTCCACGACCCTTGACACGGCTGACACATTTCGCACGAGATACTTTGGCCAATCTCGCGATCGTAACCGTGGATCCTGGCGCGAATCCTGGAGCCAATAACCGAGATTGGCTTTCGTTTCGTCGCTGCTCAGCTTGGCCCGTAATCTTTAGCTGCTTCGTAAGACGCCCTGAAGATCCTCCTGAACGTTGACCGGCGATATCTTCCAAGGTTGGGCAATTGCGCCGCCCATCTTATATCTTCCCACTTCTTCTTTACCGCTTTTCTTCTCTTCCGTCTGAAAGGCGATACAATCCCACGATCCATATACTGCAGACACACTATCGCCACCTCGGTCACGTTACGGGGACAATATCTAATAAAATGCGGAGTGAAGTGGTCCCGAGCTTGCGTTGCGATCTTCTTTATATAAAGATTTCCCCTTGAATTTTCCTTGCCCTACCGCCGGCCGTCAATCGCAGAAGAAACGGAAGATTGCATAAACGGCGTTGCGACCGTCGTGATAAAAATGAAGTCACGTGTTCGGGATTATCATATAATCAAGAGTCTGATCCGGAGACAGAAAATCATTCTAGAGTTTTGCGTTAGTAGCATAGCGTGACGGTTATAACGTTTGACGAAATAATGTTCCCTCGGAATAGGATATATTATATGATTATCATAAAATTTACAGAGATATATATAATCAATCATATATAACTTTAAAGAATTTCATATTTCAAAAATTTTGATTAACATTACAGATTACACCATTGTGTTAAATTTTAGAATTATATTTATATTGTTTAAATTTGAGTTTTATTTATTAATATGAAATTATTTGTGTACCTAAGAGTTTTATTTGACTATTTAATGATAATTATATTGAACCAAACTAAACTTGCATTACCGTATTTGATTATTCCCAGATAATTTAGTAAGTATTAATATGAGCTGTATGCTCGTTATAGGTTGATAAGCGATTTCTAAACACGAGTTGATATGGGTCACGTTCTATAGCCTTGCCGACTGTTCCTAATCGAAAATTGATTGCAATCACAATATCATTATCTAACTGACCTTAATCGACGTAGATAACAATTCTCGTACGTGAGTTTCTTTTGTGTTCTCGTCTAATTCGCACGTTGATTCCGTGCATTGTAAATCCAAAATAGATCGCCTCGGACGTTCATCTTCGTTATCTACAGATTCATGTAAACAGGGTGCATGCGACAGCGTTTCGTGTTATCTGTAGTGATTGCTAGGCCGAGGGTTGTCGCTCACCGGCCGTAATAGATTCATTAGGGTAGGCACCACTGCCTATCCCCGGCGTATCGTCGCCCCTAACTCTGCATACACGTACCCTCTTTCATTTTCTGTCACTCGATCACTCATTCGCATGTAGTATCCGTTACTGACTCGTCTACACGTCCGATCGTGCCGTTATGCACAATAATTAGCCATTTATTCGTGCATTCGTCAGTAGATTTTTCATTATTAGCTGTATTTTACATACAGTTTATTTTTGTTTGCTGGATTTATTAATGCACGCATAAATGGCTAATTATTGTGCATAACGCCACAATAATTATATATATAAAATTTAATAAAGTGTGATGATAAAGTGAATAATTAATTAAGAAAGAAATCGGTCTCACATAACTATATTTTTATATTACTCTATAAATTTACTCAGATATGTCATTCATCAATTGCAGATAGCTGATTGAACTGTCCGGAATGTTTTACTCATCAATTTAAAAAAAAATTGTTTCCATCGCACGAGAGCGGACGTGGGCACTTTTTTCAACTACTGTATGTAATCCAGTCCAATTTAATCGAACTGCTCGATCATCAACCTTCTAGTCCCCTAGTTTCTCTTTCATGCAGTCGACCCTCGACAGGTATCTCGCAAATCAGATTATCGATCGTTAATCAATATCGCTGCAATTTGGCGACACGCCAGTACGTAGTGTGTTTTTATATATATATATATATACATATATATATATATATATATATATATATGTTTGTGTGCGCGTTCAATGGAAGGCCCGGCTGTGCTGTCCATTGCAGTTTTTCTCGCTTGCGAACGAATAATCGGTCTCGACGTGGGTGGTCGATACAATTGGTCGTATATAGGGCAGCCTTGAAACACAATTTTCGTATATTTCTCCACACATTACAAAAAGCAAAATAAATCACGTGTCGTCACATTCTGATTTTTTGAGAGAAGTTTTCACATTTCTCGTTCAACCATAGATTGTTTCAGATATTGCTACGGAACACAGTTGGTGTAATATCCTGCTTATTGCGGTATATTTTAATATGTTTATTTTCCCGAAATTTAATCCTACGTCTTGCCTGAGTTGCACGAACGAAGCAGATGCAAATACATATTCATGTTTCCTTCGATCTCACTTTCACGGGAAGTTTTCTTTATCATGTTTTTTGTTTCCCGAGGATTGGGTTCCCCTATCTCGGGCACGTTTCTCTGATATAATTTTATCGTGATATTACACCAACTGCGCAAACAATATTGCGTTTCCTCGTTAGCATTCTTCTCTGCCGCAACATCCGGTATTGTATTTTTACCATTAATCCTGCAGATTGGTGGTCGCTCTAATCCCGCGCATCGCACCGTTTTTGAATGTTTAAAAGTTTAATGGTGAAAAGTTTCGCCGAGAAAAGTCGGTAGAAAAGTAGCTTCAGGTGAAAAGAAAAGGTAATGGATCCTCACTCCCGTTTTTCATCCCCGCGAAGGGGATGGGTCATCAGTCGCCTTCCGCGATCCTGCCCTATTGTGAAAGTTTGAATACGTAGACAACGTCTGGTTTCGCGGGGACCATTTCTTTCGCAGCTTCTCGTATCCGGGGCTTCTTCGCCGTTTGTCACTCGCTGCCAAGAATGTGCCGCGGATTCGAAGGAAAGATAAAATGGAATCGCACGCGGTCCGTCCCCGTTTTACGGCGACAGGCGGATTGTGCGATAATTTGCCGAATTCATTGTCCAGGAATTAATTTCCCATTTCGCGCTTCGCGAATCCCCCAGCTGCCGCTCCTTTGTATTTGACCGTGGAAAATGAAGTTCAAGCCCTCTCGTGATAGTGAAATACGCCGGAAATTGGGGATATCCTGCCACGTTATGGATCCCACAGTGATTTTACCTAAATATCATACCGGAATATGCGGCAAATCCGCATTTCTAATGGACTTGTCGGTTTTTCTTCATTTATTTATGAATTTAACATGATATAATTTGTTTGACTGAATTCGTATATAATTTTCCGTATTGAGATTAATAAAACTTGAAATTATTAAAGTACATTCCGCCGTGTATGCACCAAGCAATTACAAAATATCTAGTACTAGCAGCATAGTAATATCTTTAATATAGAAAATATCACTTGGGAAATTTGAGTTAGCCGAGTATTAAATAAATCGTGGGTATTAATAAAGTTGGACGCATTAAATGGTGAGATAAATGTACAAAGGGTTATTCACCGTTAAATAATTACATGTACATTGTGTGCATACGCGTGCGCGATATGATTACTCACATTGTGTGAACGGAGATCGATCAAAAACAAATTACCCGGCGACATAGAGACGTACAACGACTGCCTATTGCACTCTAAGCGGTCGATATCCGCATCCTGATGCTGCGAGCCTTTGTGTCTGGTCCAGCGGTGCTGACTGGACGATGCAATGGACCAGAGCGGCTTCCGATAATAATTTTTTTTCTCTCGTTCGGCAAGTTCGTCTGTACATCCGCGGTGGTTCCTGTCAAAAGCAGCAACCAACATGGTTTATGGCGCATCTTCGTTCTTGCCGCCCTCGCAAGGAGGGAGGGAACGAGAAAGGATTTCGGTGGGGCCCTCTCCGGTCGAGCATAATGTGCCCATTATCTTCAGTCCTTTCGTCTATTTCGCATGTGTACCTTGGCTATATAATAATGTACCGGGTGTCCGCGTAATTTCGTGCCTCCTCCATGTGCTCGACCTTGCTTTCTCTCTCTTTCTCTCGTTGATGTCGCGAATGGCCGTGACACGATCGTAAAGTCTAAAGAGGCATTAGATGATGCTCGAACGGGTCGACGAATACGAAGAGGTTGAAAGAGGTGGTTGGTTGTGGGGTGGAGCAAGCATAGGACGTCAGGCAAGGAAGCCAAAGACCATTACGGTAATATCCCACGGACGGAGGAAGTGATTTTTAAGGAGATAAGGCTGCCATTTCAAGGCAATTTTGCTTTCCCTGTAAGCTTCGTTCTCTTTCTTCGACGGCCCGAGTCCCCTGCGCTTCCTTCCACAACAGAACGATTATGAAAATTTCGCGCCGTTTTCGGGGTTCTCGAAAGTGAGCTTTGTATGGCCAGGACATCTTTTTACGCGTAAATCTTCTGAATCTTTACGTTTACGATCGACGAATTCTTTGTCATCTCCTGACATATCTTGAAACCAAAATATTATTACATTGCACAAGAATTATATAAATTATAACTTGTTATAATTATTAGCACTTGTCTCAATAAAAATAACATTTCGTTCCATTTTTATCAATCTTCAGATCCTTCAGCATCCGGTTCGTCCTGCGAGGACGACGAGGACGGGCGAGTGATCGTTAAAAAACGAAAGAATAGCGTTTACGCTTCCTCGACCCGTGCCCCATCGGCAGACAGGGACACTTTAACTTCGACCGACGGCCTGCTCGTGGATTGTGTCGCTCTGGTGCATCTGACCGATCAATCCCCGACCGAGTCCGCTCAACCTGTGCGTCATCCGTCGCCGTATTACTACGGCGATCTTTTCAAGGTACCGGAGCAACTGTCCAAATCGCAGCCGAGCAAGTACCGGAAGAGCGTCAGTCTCGATGTACCGGGCGAGCGTTCGCGCACACCCGGTATACCCAAGAGGAACTCGGTAGCGGGTGATGGAGGCTCGTATTCGTCCCAGCCACGGCATTATCAGCAACTGCAGCAGCCGTATCCACCGCCGCTGCCACCGCCGCACTATCGCAGTCAAGATCTAGTAAGCCCCACGTCGGGGAGCGAGCATGTGGTTCCAGCCAGAAACGAGATCCTCTCGTCGTGTATCATCACCGAGTGGGATCACACCCTCATGCCTCCGCATAGGCTGCTGAGCCATGATCTGCCTACCACCGTTTGTACCTGCGTCGCATCGCCCGAAGAGGAGGAGGATGAGCTAGACCGACGGCAGCCGCAAGTAACGCGGCACCAAGTGCGCAAGCTACGACGTACACGGAGGATAGACCCGCAGCCGATACTCGTCGAGGACGAGGACGACGTGGAGGGTGAGGACGAGGGGGAGGAGGGAGACGAGGAAGACGCGGAGCCCGAGGAAGAGGACGAAGAAGGGATGGCCAGGCAACGTCACCTCTACGAGACGGCCTTCGACTGCAAGGTCAATCGCTCTGACGATGATCTCGACGATCTCGATCGCGTCACCAATCACGCGGTACTGCATTCCCAGGTACGTACATTCGAAGATTTCAAATTGCTATCAATACTTCGATATTGAGTTAAATGCGCGGTCGTGAAATTTTTCTTTGCAAACTGTCTTGTTCTTGCTTCTTTTCTATTTAATGCCAATTAATTTCTATCTTTTTCTTTAAGTTTCGTTAAACTGCACTTTATTCAGCATACAAGTGAACTATATAAATGCCGTTATTATTCCATTTGTAAAAAGCAAGTTTTGGATAAAATAAAATAAAATACAGATACGGAGTAGCGGTACTGTGCCAGTGAGTAGAACGAGTTCGTCAACGGACACGTCAAAGCAGCAACATCAACAATCGCTACCTTACACCGGCCAGTCGCAATCGAGCAAGGACCATCGACGCAAAGTCGTACTTCTCCGCCCAAAACCGATTCCGAGCCGCTTGCAGCAGCAGCAGCAGCAGCAACAGCAGCAACAGCAACAACAACCATCGCAACAACAGTCAGACAATATATCTACTCTGTCCCAAGATATCGAGTCCCTCCAGATCAATTCGAGCGATGAGAAAACCGGATCGCCGAGACTACCAGCACGTGATTACACGCCGTCACCGCCGTCGACTGCACCTCTACCCGCGAAATTTCATGGAAACCGAGACCACTTGCTGTTGAATATTCGCAGCGCGCCGAATTTACCTTCGCAGCAGGATCATCCCCGCTTGAAAGACATGAGATTACCGGTGAAATCGTTGTTGCGCGCTAAGGACTCGCCGCAGAGTAGCGAGGGTAGCATTCTGGAAATCAAGAGCCGACCGAAGACCTTCGTCCAGGAGAACATCGATTCTTCGCAGGGTCGTCGATTCGACAAGGAGCTCATATTGGAGTTCAAGGACAGGCCCCGGGAGGAGAGGCAACGACCGCGCAGTCTGATCCGCGAGAGCAGGCCGATAATGGAGTTCAAAGGCAGGCCCCACGAAGCGGAGGGCGATCTCGCGCGACCGCGAAGAGACGCCGGTCTCTTGGAATTCAAGCTACGTACTTCGAGACGTCGCGCCGGTTATTCCAGCACGGAGAGCATGGCAACTAGCAGCAGCGGTGGCAGCATGGAATCCATCAGGAGTAGCACCAGCGAGGGCAACCGGTCGACCAGCAGTTCCGACAGTCGGCACAGCACCAGATCGTTGAGCTCCCACAGTTCCGACAGCGGCGGCACCAATTGCTACCATCATCATCATCATCAACAGTCTTTGCCTGGCTTTCTAAATCACCACGCTACTAAATTGCATATCCTCTCACCGATCTCCGACAAATCGTCGCAGGAGCCGGCCTCGGAGACCTCCGACAACAATCGTAACAACAACTCGCAGAAGGCCTCGCCCGAGGAGAACGTCACCGCAGAGAATAACATCACCGCAGGCAACAACACCAATACGAATACAGTCACCTCGCCCATGGACACGTCTTTTAAGAAGCGGCGAACGCCGCAGAACAAGAATCTTATTAATCTTGCGCTGCAATCGTCGTCGTCGGGCGACGCGGAGATCCAGGGATCGGATAGCGGTATATCCATCGAGTCCCGCGCTGGTATCAAATGCAAGCCTTTCGGGTTTCACCTGTTGAAGCCGCAGCTTGATAATATTAATTTCGTCGACAACGAGCCGGAACTCTCGGATCTGCCCTTCGATATGCCAAAGCTGCGAAGAAGGCGGCTGCTGATGCAACAGGATGCCACTACATCCGGAAGCGCGACCAGTGTGGACCTAAGAGATTTACCCTTCGACATGCCGAAGCTCAGGAAGCGTCTTAGATGTACTCAGAATATCGAATCCAGCGCGTCTCAAGCGTCGTCGAGTCTCTCGGTACGCGACGTAGAGCCACCTTCTTTGTTTGGTAAGTTATCGTTGCTTTACATATCTTTACATTTCGCGTTGTAGCATTAAAAATAAAAATTTCACCACATGTTAGTAATAAATAAACAAATATAGCGTAATTAAAAATGTATAATCACCGTTAATACGATTATACTCATCTTTAAATATTTTTTTCCATATTTAATTTTCAATGAAGATAATTAACGTAAATGGGAAGCAAGGAAATCCATTCATCTTTTTTCTTAATCAAGTGTCTAGCCATTAAATCGATAAAAACCATACTTTCGGCACCTCGAGGTAAGCTAAGTACTCATCAGGGCAGAGGGGCAGAGGGTAATTTGATGCTGATCGTTATGAACCTTCCAGACAACAGCTAACATCGTTAAGCTTCACTTAGTTGCTCCCACCAGCTGGATATTCACTACAAACACTCGCCTCTTTGTCAACCATGTATTAATGCCGCATATATCTATCCTTTAGTACATTGAATACATATACTATAATATATTGAGCTACAATATATACGAAGCTTCTCCAATATTTATGTAGATATAGATAGATATCGGCATTTATATAATAACCCATAGCTATAATTAAGGAACGAGCAGCAATTACGGACCGATGTTTGACAACTACAATTTATCAAGTGGTATTGTAGCAGCTGGCAATTTGTAATTTAGATCACATTAATAGCAGAATCATAGGACATCAATAATTTATCACCAGCGAGTGAATCTAGCTCAATGCGTGTGCGATGCAAGTGCATCGCGAAACACTCGGAATTAGTCGGGTGATTAAGCCGCCGCCGCCACTGTTGCCGTCGCATCGGGCACCCTCTCCTATTATCCCCCGAAGCTGTATCGTCCGACCTGATGGGACTTTGAACGCGCGTCGTCTACCCTCCGAGTTCCCAAATTGCGAAAGCTCTAATGCGAGAGCTACGAGAACGAGGCTCTCTCGCGCTGCGCGCACCGCCTACGGCCGAGGGAGCCGCAACCTGCGGTGATGCCGATCCGCGGGGGACGACGGTAAATGCTGTTACACGAGGGATAGGCGCGTGGGTTTACGTGCGCTGATGTATAGACCTACCGGGAGTGGTAGGCAGGCGAGAGAAGGAAGGCGCGAGAACGTGGGCGACGGGGACAAAGAGTGACCAACTATTTTTATCGTCGGTCGAATGTCAATAAAGGCACGAAATGCCCGGTAAATCCGTTTTGCCTGGAAGTTTTACGGGTCCTTGGGAACTGTTCTTTTTTCTCGCCTCGAAGAGCGGTGTGGCGACGATGACCGTGCGACGAGTGATTCCTCACGCCGTGAAATACGCCGACGCGGATTTATTTAATCAATTACGGCCCCCGGGGCTCTGAAGCACGGCACCTCGCTTTAGCGTCGTTGCCTGGGTGATTTAAAGCGTAATCGATTATCACTCGTAGGTTTTTGCCGAGCAGAGGACAAATTACGATTACGGGACGAATTATTTCTTTAACATCGTTATGCGATTGTAAAGATACTAATATATTAAAAAGTTTTCTCTCTAAGGAAATGCAAATTCCTTTGCGTCTTTTAAACAAGCGTAATAAAACAAATTAATTGGATCTTTTACAGAGTTAAATTTCTTCGTTGTCCATTTGACACGAGTGTATACATTCATTCGTCAATAAAGTGCGATATGAAGCGATATGAAGCAGACCGAAAATGAAGCGTACGGCGCACTCGATTCCGCCGATAAAAGCTCAGTCATGTCACTCAGTTGCAATCGCTCTTTGAGCAACTACCTCGGTCGAAAATATGAATAAATAGCCGTCGCCTGCAGTGCACGAAGTTTAATCAACGTGCGGGTAAATACGTGAATGCGACGTGCGCGCGAGCGCGTTCGTCGCGCCGGGCCTTTCCGTTTGTCAGATAACAAAAGTGCGGTTGTCGCATTGCGTTCTCGCGAAACTACATATAATTTATTTCGACTATGGCTGGTCGAACATTTTACTGTGACGCGCTGCTCTTCGCCGTTGAATGCAGGAGAGACATAAAAAAGCTTTAACGTTTCCGGACACACACACACACAGAGCTACGAGTGCGTTTTAATAACAGCAAAAATTGTGTACCTCGCTTGTGCAACGCGTGATTATGTAATGTCGCGCTCGTATATGCCTCCGAGAGGCTTTTTAAAATTTTATGAATACACGCAAATAAATCCAAATTAAAACGTTACTTGTTTGTTATAAATGTAGAACAAATTCTGTTAAAAAAATTAAAAATATATGTCATTTTGTGACTGATGCAAAACGCGTTCTCTCACCGCGCGCAATATTCCGCGTCTCGATTTGGCAGTCGGCTGCGAGCGGAATCGAGACCCGTAATATTTTTCCCGGTTGATGGATGTCGGATTCGTAAATTAGCTTTTGAAGAGGGACCAGGAAAAAAGGGAGATATAAGGGAACGAGACGTCGAATGTGTTAGCACGTAATCAGGACCAGATTTCTCCAAAGATATACGCTTTTTTATGCGTTTTGTTGTCGACAATTACTTTTTCGGGAGTGGGTGGCTCTACGGGATGTGATCGATCGGTTTCTTTGCCTTCGAATATCGCACATGGCTAGCGGATCGTCTTATTGGTTTGTCAGTTCGCGAATAGGTCGTCGATCACGATAAGCCATCTTGACCGATGAGGCGATTCAGTTATCACAATCTACATTTTTTCCGACACATTTCTACTCATTAGTAATATCATAATTATTAATGTTATTGGCATAATTATATTATTATTGGTTGTTTGATTAGCAGTTATTTATGCATCTTTTTATCATACTTATTGAATTATATATATTAGAGATTAAAAATTTATTTCTTTTCGTTAATATATATATCGACAATACTATCCCAAATATTCTGTCCTAGGCGTCTTTATTTACTTTTTCGAAAACGATGAATGATGCGTCGGTCGAAAATGAGTGTAGATTGATTTTTCTTTTGACGCATTATTTTTACATTTTAGTGGCGTTGACGGACAGCCAACTTCTGGAAGGAAAACAGTGCATTGTGCTTTCAGATAAAAGCCATCGGCTTGTGCCGGTCTACAATACGTTATAGAGACAGGAGTGGAGGATAGAGCCTAAAGCTACCGCTTTATTCTGCATATGCTTCCCATACAACGGGTTCACACGTTTATACACGGATGTCAATGTATACGAGTACGTGTCACTAGGAAGATAGGCGCGTATTGAAAGTATCGGAAATATTACGCCCTACTTGCGACAAGTTTGCACTGTCCCCTTTTTGATCATATCTTTTAAACGTCATCGTTGAAACGACCCTTTTGATAGACGGCGTTATCGCATTCGCGGAAATAAATATAATAAATCGAGTAGATCTCGCGAAAGCGAGAAGTAAAGTAGTTGTATTTCTTGTTCATGCATCATGCACTTGGGCTGTAAATACATTCGATTTTTTTGCACTATCGCTTTAGGTCGTTTACGACAGCGAAAAAATTGATACTCGCAATCTCGACGAGCACATCTGTCTCGCGCACAGGGCTATTTAATGGCCGACCACGTGAACCCGTAGCTAGTGGCGATCGTTAACGGTCTAGAGAAGAGGGTAGAGGGAGGCAAAAAACTGCATTGACGCGGTGATATCTGGCTCGGTTCGCTTCGTTGGATATACGGGGGAAGGTTTGGCAAACGAGAGAAGAAGCGTACACACATAAGACTTCTTCCGGTTGTTTACGACTGAAGTTGTTAAGTGTAACTTACATCAGAGTCTTTGTTTTTCCAGCGTGACGATCTGTATTCTCATCTACCAAATGCGATCCCAGAGTTTCACACAAAAACAGCTTGTTTTTATCGCTTAAGGATAAATGCCCA
Source organism: Temnothorax curvispinosus (assembly GCF_003070985.1). Lineage (NCBI taxonomy): Eukaryota > Metazoa > Arthropoda > Insecta > Hymenoptera > Formicidae > Temnothorax > Temnothorax curvispinosus. The sequence goes on from NW_020214791.1 coordinate 85,777, forward strand.
AAAGAATAAAAGAAAAGACAGAAGACAAAAGGAGAAGAGATAATATCTAAAACAAAAATCGTGCCTTACTGATTTAATTTACTTTTAAGAGTAAAACATGTTATATATATTCGAAAGCATGTTTTCAGAGAATTGATTTTAACGAAAAATATAGCTTCAACGCGTTTCCTTCGTTTCATTTCTTTGGTCATCGTAATGCGCTAGATCCAATCGTAGAAGTTATGGAGAATACTTATCTAACAATAAGTGTACTATATGCGAGTTGGGGGGGTCAGATATCGCTGTGATTTTACGACTGTTTTCGATAGTTCGGCGTGGCCTCGAAAATTTGTTACGAACTACCCTGTTTACTCCATTCCCAATGTGGAAAGATCCGCAATTTTGTGGCTATTCATACACGCAAACCACGTACAGTTTAGTCAACATCGCACGCGCAGTCTACTAACCATTTGGTAGTTGGTCAAACTACCACATGAATGATCACGGTTAGAAACTTGATTTTAAAGCTGTCGCGTCGTCATCTTCCGCGACTTCCGCAAGTAGATTCAAATCAGTGTCTTGTGGAAGCGCAGCGACGTGATATAATTTTACATAGTTATAATTTGTATATAGTTCGTTAAATAATAAGAACACTGCGTGCTTGGATTATTATATTTGTACAAAATTAAATTTAATAATTACTAGTTATTCTTATAGCAACGTACGAAGCTTGTTAACGAAGCAAAATTAAAACGTGGTAGCCCGACGAGCTCTAATTTTCATGGTTTTCTGCAAATGCAGATTTTTAACGACCGTCTTTTTCCTCCGCGAATTTTTATGGCTCGTGAATTTTAGAAGAGCTTGCAAATTGCATGTGTTACGTGCGCTCTGTTTCCAAATTCTCCATTCGGAGAGTGGATTTTCTACAAATGTGATGTAGTATGTACTAAACTTCATATATGATGATCGCCTTAGCTCCGGATAAACACAATTTTATCCTTAACTTCAAGAATCTAACCACGTACAGTTTGCCCGATGTCACGCGTCGCGACTGTCTGCTGTTATCCATTTGGTACCGATCCAAAATGCCACCGCAGCGCGAACCGCCATTCGGCTGACCATATTCGGACTTTTCTACTGGCAAGTTTCACTAATTCGGATTAACACGTTTTAATGACTCCGCTCGACAGAACACACGAAAACCGCAATAATTAAGCTACTTGCATGTAGATTTTATTTACATTGCTTATAATCTTACATTTACATTGTTTTAAATAATTTTTATTGCCATTAAAAAAAATTGCATTGCTTATCAGTTTTAGGAATTCGTTAATTTTTCGTATCTGCAATTAATTTGTTACTTTAGTTTACATTAAAGCGCATATCTTTCATGCTATTTCATCTATTCTTTTCGCGATAACTATTCATTACCAGTTTCTCTTTAAGATGACGACAGCAACATCCGTAAAATCTTTAGGGTCGTTATATGCCGCCGCCGGCAGACGAGAGCAAAGACGCGATCAGATGTCAAAGCTAGGACTTCCCAATAACTAACCGTGCGTCATTATCCACCAGACTTAAGGATCTTAATCATTTCTGATTTTCCTATTTCAAAGAGTTGACATTTCATTATGATATGCGCAAGACTACGTTCTTAATGGTCGAAACTTTGTTCATTTAAAGTAAAATATTATATATATATATATATGTTAGCAATATATAATAATTAAAGCAAATAGATCATTATTTATTTACAAACTTTTTACTAGGAATATGCATATGTAATTTTTTTTAACATTAATATTAAATACTTTATGAACGAGAATCTGATATCAGAAACGTATGACCACTGTTAGCAGGTTTGATTAACAACTTGAGTGTTCTGGAATTAATAAATAAAAAATGAAAGAGAGTCCCAGAGTGAGTTATTTCGTAAATAAGAAATGTGACCACAGTCAGTAGCGTGGACCGAGGTATCGGTGATCCTTGTACAAATTGTACGAATACCATTCGAATCGTACGATGGAATCGTCTGACGTGCGCCTATCGTACTTCATATTTCATGAGGATCGCGGACGTATCAACTATTCTGAGCAGGTTCGAAGTGTTTGCCACCGCGTCGATAAGGGCCCGTCGACGGAGGGATAGAAGAGCTCAAGGGCGTGTAACTGCAACATCTGTTGGCGGAGAGATCTCGAAGGCCTATCCAGCATAACGGTATCTCGCATCTGTTGTTCGGGAATTTCGGCGCTATTGCAAAATTTCTTCGGGGGAGAGTAGAACCTCGTAACGATTGCCATACAACCTAAAGACGCGTTCGTGGCGAGCCGTCAAGATCGCAAACTCATCGTGACTGGCGGCTTTCTTCTCCATTTATTTTTATTTTATGTATGTGAGAGTTTTCGAAACCAGAGTTTCAACGCGAATATTTTTATATCTGTCGAATGAAACGATAACCGTAACACAAATATGATCGGTTCAGCAATTCCGTTGAATATTTATCGAAACATTTCGCTTCAAGCGATACGTATGTTTCTTTCCACGCGTTTACCGTTCGCAAACTTTTTCCTCGTAAAACGACAGACTTTACAGTTGCCTACGTGCCGAGCAGCGACCTTATGACTGTGCCGTCATAAGGTGTCATCTTCCATTTAATAGCGTCTTGCCACTCAATGGAATCGCCATTGACTCCTTTCTCGAGCGCGTTTGACATGCCGGCTCCCTGAGGCCGTAAATTCGCCAGCGTCGTAAATCTCTGCGGCGGGTTCCACCCTCGATCTCCTTCGCTCGGCAATAAATACGAATCGCTGGGCGCGGGGGTTGCTCGGCTTCTTGGCTCGGCGTCACTCCGAGGAGCGTCCCGCTGCCGACGTCCGGCGATACGCAATACGTCCTGATTTTTGCGGGGAATTAAAATTTCCGTTCGCCGACGATACGGTGTGTACCCTCGCGACAGCGAACGGCTGCGAGATTTCCCGCCTGCATACGCCGTCCCTGCTCGGAGCCTCATTCGTGACCAGGAATTTCCCCGGAGACGCGTCTGCGGCGACGCCTCTCGCGTGTCTCCCGTCGAAGGAATATTTTTTGCCCTTCCCAGCTATTTCTCTTCTCTAACTTTCTAACGACGCGCGCAATCACCGTTCCCTTCTTCCCGCACTTCGAAACATCATTCAACGAAACTTCGGGGGGTCTTAAGGCAAACGCGCTACGAATTCGTATATGATGATCACAGGCGGAGGAGTTTACTCGTATCCTTGACGTTCCTGTGTACGATCCGGTACCGAATATCTCGACGGCTTTCCCCCATTTCCCGCGGGAGCATGCGGCGGTCGGAAAGCCCGCGAAGAAATTGATTGAGACGTATCTCCGTCAGAGACGGATATTAAAACAGTCTGAGGAGGAAGAGACAGGGAATAAGGATACGAGTGTCAGGACGAGAAATTACTCGTGGGGTGGGCGCTGTACAAAAGACGAGTTTGGTCGCGGGAGCAAGATTCCAGCAAAGACAGGGACAGAGAAAAACCGTTTACACCGTCTCGTGTCCCGGGGAAAAGGAAAAGGAAAATCAAGCGGATAAATCTGCCGGGCCGATCGCCAGATTGAATTTAATAATACAGACGCACGCAATCTCGTCGAGTAACGCTAGCCGTTCGGCGCCGTTAATGTTTAACCATTCCCGAAACGTGTGTTTCACAAAGAGGAATTGAATAGAAATGGCGCGTGAGAAATACCCACCGGCTTTCGGGTCCTTCTCTCACCGTAATTTGATGTGCGTGTAGAGGATGTTCCAGAACTGGTCGTTTCCACAAATTATATCACAAATTTAAAAACGGCTTTTTCTCAGCGAAAAGTTTGTCAAATATAATTACTTATTGTTTACAACAGCTTTTTATGGTACATGTTATTGCATTGAGATTTAAATTTTTGCGAAGGTATAATCTTTTAAAATTAATTATATAATGATTTCTTCGCCTGATAATTCCGTAACTGCAGATACTTCGCTGGTAATCTATTTGTTTCTTTTCCCGAGACATCGTAAATATCTGCATGTGTTTGCGTGTAGACGAAACCACTTTGGCGTGCCCTGCCCTTCGGGCACATTAAGCCGCAAAAGAGGCTAACTCGACGTTACACCTGTCAGAGCAATTTTGTTTTACCTGCGTCATGTACCGCGTCCGAGAAGTCAACCGCTAAGAGATTGCGCCAACAAATGAAATTAGCGTCCTACTATATTCAGGGGCGTTTCCTTGATACGGAGTGTCCTTCGTCGATCATTATCGTCCACGACGAACCCTCAACCCTGATATTATCAAAGCAAAAAATCATGCAACTAAAAAATTGGGCACGAACAAACGCTTCGTGGTAGAGTGCCCTGTCACTTTCATGAAAGATTTTTTAGAAAGCAATTTTATGTCTTACGTTTGTCAAATCATATACAAATACGCAAATCATGCTACTGTTTCGCTTAATTTTAATATTATTTAATATTATTATTACACAACACTTTGTCAGTTATTTTTATAATATATTAAGGGTTATTGTCGTTTATCGTTATTTATGATAAATAATTATTTGATGCTAAATATCAGTTTATTACATCCTAATCTAATCTAAATCATAGCAAAGGGTGTCATCCACAAAAAAATTGTTACCGGATTATCAATATTAATTTATCACTGAAGACAGTGACGAAATAATATCAATAAGCCCGTAACAATTTTTCATGGATGACGCAGCTTAATCCGCTCGTTATTGGGATAGATTTCGACGTATCCAAGTTCTGATTTGTAGCAATTATTAAGGGATCGTAAAGCCTGCGACGATAGATCGCCGAGACAACTCCGTATAGTCGGTATATCATCGGTGTTTACTGGCGGGAGTTCCACGATGCGTCTAACTGTCGGGTGACTCATTTCTAGGCGGCGGTCTGGCGCGCCCGAAGATGACTCTAAATCTGGATGCCGGTAGTAACACGGCGGGAACGAGCAGTGGGAATCTGAGTGGTCAATTGGTGCCGAAGAAACCCGGTGGCCTGAGCCTCGGCTTACCGCTGGAAATCAGCACCGCACGAATATCGGCCGATCTGGTTGACGTGGAGCTTCCGTTGGAGAGACAAGGGTAAGTGTTTTGTCGCCTTTTATTGTGCTACTTCAAAATAACTCTATATTTGCGCGAGTTTTCGAGGCCGTAGCGTTACCGCTAATGTACAGGTTTTACATGACTCGAATATCGCTAATGAGCTCGTTAACATTTTCAAAATTATGCGTTTTTATTCCCATTTACGCGCTCATACTTGTTCATCTTTAAATTTTCGGAAAATACATTCCGCGGAATGTTTTCGTTTGCTAGAATTTTGCGGATTAAAAGGCACGATATTTGAAGAGAAATTTTTTATTTAGATGGTATCACGGCTCTATCACACGCATCGAGGCGGAGGGTCTTCTGCGAGTTCACCAAGAAGGAAGTTATCTGGTGAGGAACAGCGAGTCGACCAAACAAGATTATTCTCTATCCCTAAAGTAAGTGGCACATAAATGAACATTTTCACGCATTCGATAATTTGCGATTGACCTAATATTCATCGAACATATTATGGATTCTCTCGAGTGTGAGTCATCTAACTGTGTCGATGTAATTGTTTCAGGAGCGCCCGCGGCTTCATGCATATGCGCATCCAGAAGAACGAAGAGCTGAATGCTTACATTCTGGGGCAGTTTAGCAAACCGTTCGAGAACATACCGGAAATGGTCCGTCATTTCAGCGTGAATCGTCTTCCGATACGCGGTGCCGAGCACATGTGTCTCCTGCATCCGGTCATAGTTCAGCTTTTGTAGCGCATCTATCGTAGCGCCATTTAAGGCGCTGAATAGCTCTTTTGATAATCCGTTTTCTTTTCCCCCGACGAATGCCGAAGCGCGCGCGATTGCAATGAACGATAAGTTTGATACCCGCGAACGAGATGTAGAAAGTATTATTCTCGAACGAGGAAGTCTTCCGAACGTTCGTGAGACGCGGTTGACTTCCGCGAGGATTCTCCGTATCAATTCGCATTCTGGTTGGATGAACCGTTCCGCACGAAGAGCGCCAGAGATAATGGACAATAATGGCATTGACGGGGAAATACCGCTTCGCCGTGAAATATTAGGGGGAGTACGAGTACAGTACAAAAATATAAACGGTGACTGAGCGAAGCTGCTCAACGATACACAGTGCGATCGATTAGATGAAAACGTCCGGGTCTGTGCAATTCCTTGCGAGAGGCCAGTTTTTAAGCTATGTGTGAAGAATCTCAGGTCGCTCCAAGTGGGGATACCTGCTCATGAACGTCGTCTTTTTGACAACACTTTATTTTCGCATGTCTTATAGCCGAGTCCAAGTTTTTATTACACAATAAAATTAGAAATCGGTAGGGACGGCGAGTGCTTATCCCATCCCTCTTTCTTTTCCTCTCGGACTCGAAAGCGTAAAGATCGGTGTCTAAATGCTTCGTCTTCCTCAAAACATCGCGCAAACCTACCTCATAGGCAAACGCATACATCGCGGCACGATATAGAAGCGGTACCAGAAATTACAGTAGTGAGAGTCAGGGGAACGAAATTACTTGAAACGGATATGAATTCGATGCAGTGATGACCATCAATAACTCTCAAAGAATAATGAATTCGGAATTGACGATTCTAGTAGGATACGCGAGAACGTTCTCGAGGATGTTTTTCCTGGTTGTTCCTTGAATCCGCGATTTATATGCGAATTCTACGAAAGAAATCTTTAAATGGGATCAGAAACGCTGTTTTACGAAATGGTATAATTTAAGTAAGAAGGAAAGGTGCGCGTATTTAAATTCACACAGAGTGCCGCGTGGAAGCAGCCCGACGTGGCGTGAGCTGAAAGCCAAAGTAAAACTAATCCTAATATCCAGTCGAGGGATAGAGCAGAACTAGTAGGCCGGATACGCGCAGCGAGCGCGAGTAAAATGCCAAACTTTACTTCTAATCGTAATCATTTAGTCAGGGTTTAGTTATCCGTCTCGTCGTTGATAAGTGATTAAATAGGCTTAGAACGATAAGCGAGCGTACGACAGTCAGTTGGCTCGAATATTGGGTGAGGCGAAGGTTCCGCGTAACTTCGTGAAATAATAAAAATTGCGAGTCGAAAAAAATAATAATGAATGTTTTCGCAAAACGACGCGACCGACAGGAAACGGTCGGAAACGCGAGAAAAGTGGAAAAAAAACGATAGTGATCGACAGCCTGAATCATCGGTGGCTCGTTATCCGAGTCATCCGTCTGAGAAACTAGACGGAGTCACTCGCGGAGGAAATTTTTGCGATAGGATGCAACCGATACATATTTTTTCATGTGATATTAATTTGTTACAGAGATAGCCTAGTTTCACCTGTGATCTGTTACTTAATTCCCCTTGTCCGCGTGCGCGTCGGCGTTCTCGCGCGATTGCACGCGATAATGATAATAAAATAAATTAAACTTGCTATTATTATTACGTAGAATCAGCAACGACGCGTCGCTCAGACGCGATGACGAGACGTCCGTGGTGTTACAATAATTTTTCGAGTTAGAAATTCGATTCGCAGAGGTTGTGAGCGAATTTTTGTTGGCCGAGCAAGCAAAAAACAGTTTGCTATTAAAGTAGTGACATAGGGAATCTACGGCGAGAAGTAGCGAGTGCCAGCACCGTGTTGTAAAAATTGTCATAGCCGAAAGCCTCGTTTGATCGTTTAAGCGTTTAATCGGTATACACGAAAAAGCAAATCATTAGTTTTCTAATTAAAAATATTTAAATTTTGCACTCGCAGGAATACTTGAATTATGAACGAGGCACTCTCTACTTTCGCGTCTAATTAGGTTGAGTGTAATTCATGCGTCGTACTGTAAGCTGCCAGTATTATTAACTGTAATCGATAATGCATATCCATATATGTTAATGTTTAAGACATTATATTGTCTCTATAGCCCGATCATTGAAACTATAATCTATATATATATTTATTTCTCCTATTATATTTATTGCATTGTATCGTTGAGTATGATGATAAGGATGAAGTTTCTGTGCGCCATTAATTTAATTGCGAGATCATAGAGCTGTATACCTATAGTAATTCTAGACTTCGTACACGTAGAGTAATATTATTTGTCGAAAGGCAGTACCGTAAATTATATGGTAGACTAACTTGTAGATACTTCCTGTACCTTGAAATTTGTATGAAGTAGGATTTAGATTACGTAATATATACATAAATATATATTATTATAAATGATTATACTAGCGCGCATAGTTCTCGTTTGTAGGATATACATAAATTAAGGTCTAGCGAAAGCGGGGTGAGTCCAATAAATATCTTAAGCGCTATGCACGCCCTTTACGTAAAAAGGGATGTCTCGGACGGCGATGTGCAATATTCTGACGCGGTCTTGTACGGCCGTAAACGTGAAGTGCGATCCAATATTTTTGTTTTAGTAAGCAAACCACCGATGTTCCAAATCGACTTCACTAGATAATCTTGTGTACTCTGGAAATTTCTCTTAATAATAAAATAGTTAATAACTCCAGTTTAGTCACGACAGTCGCAGTTTTACCATCTTTTCAATTTTAGATAACCCAAGAAAGTCTTTTACATGAGAATAGAAAATTTTGTGTAAAAATTTTTATAAGATTGTACAATGCGTATCGTTTCGAAAAAAACTATAAAAGCATTGATATCAATTGAATTATATCAGTTATATAAATTTTCTCTGTGCTATGTATATTTTCAAATTATTTAATTTATTCTATTTCTATCTCTTCGTCAGTTTTGTGTGAGGTAATCTCACTCTGAAGTCCAGCTGGAACAAGTGGCGGACGGTCACCATTTTCTTGTAGAGATGTCACTTGGTGCGTTTCTGTCTGTGCCGAATCAAACATTGTAATTTATTTAAATAAAATTGCATAAAGAGCTTAGATTTTAATATCTTAAACGTTATTTAAGTTTCATTAACACATGTAATATACCAATTTCTCTTCCGGTTCCGATACTTTCGGTTCTTTTGATTGTTTCCTTGAGTTTCGCTTTTCTGTAATTCGCGATAAGAGAATACGAAAGAGGTACGCAGATCGCGTAACAACAATAACAATTATAATAATTACATAAAGATATTTAATTATACATATGGTAACTTCTGTCAAATACGGTAAACTCGCTGAATGCAAAGTGTTGTATTATTCACTCACGGTTTCCAGCGCTATTTCGTCGGGATGTCAGAGATTTACGAGGCGCAGTCGAAGCACATTCCTGAGAGAATTGTGAAAGTGGAATGGTAAATTTCGCGAAATGAGTATGTGAATTACTTATGACAGCTAAATCATCTTGATATTCACCGAGGGTCCAGTTTCCTCGCTAATCTGGCTTTCCCAACAATCTAGCCCGCAGACGTCCTTACCCGGCATGCGCCGACTGCGATACATTTTACCGTCTTTCCCCCTTACCACCCCGTCCGTTAATTGTATCGCTTCCGGTCCCCATTGAGTAAGGAAATGTCCCGTTCGCATGACCCTTTGCTGAGGAGTCGTAATCGTATGACTCCCGCCGCAGTAACGATTGCAGAGATGATCTCTAGTGCATCAAACTTATTAAACTTAAGGAAATAACGTTTATCATTAAGCTATTTAAAAACTCTGGTGGCTATTAAGTTCACAGTTGTAATATTGAGAAAAAGCAAGAGAATTTTTTGCTTTAAAAAGAACATATTTCAATATTATTTCAAATATTGACATTTAAATATTAAATATTATTATTAATATTTATCAATATCAGCTTATAACATATTTATTCTTCGAGATGTAATATTTTCTCGAGATTCTATGGTCGGACGAAACAATATCGGTTACCTAGGAGTCCTCGCGAGCATCTCTTCCTTCGCTTTCATCTTTTTGATCTCCTCTTGCATTACTGCTTCAAATTGGATCATATTTCTGCTGTGAGGCAATTTTCTCTGTTGTTTTCTGACTTTGTCCAACTCGTACGTTAGATAAGGTTTCATGCTGGTAGTGCATGGTAACGGTTCAGCGCGAAATCTACTGAGCTCGTCTGTCTTCATTACAACATCCTTGTCGCACGATATACATTGAACGTCTCTAAATGAAAGAGATGGAAATCGACAGTCTCGTGTTGAAGTCTTATTTGCGAGCCTGAAATGTTTACCTAAGCAGCTTTTTCGTTCCTGCAGCCTCGATCTCCCGTCTCGCTTCAATCATAAACTTTAACTTTTCTTGAAGCGATTTTAATTTATTGTTCACGAAATCCTTCAGTGGCATCATCTCGACTTTATCCATCTTCGCGGCGATTTCATTCTGCACTTCATCAAGCGCTTGTTGCCAAATCGATTCTTGCTTCGTCAATTTGTCGATTGCTTCCTCGAGACCACGAGCGAGATCATCGCAGGCAGCATCAAATTGATCATGTGATACCTACAGTAATTTTGATAGTACTTTAATCTGCATCAATAATGAGTGTGTCAGCGAATTTGGTAATGCTTTATACCTTTCTGTTCACAGTTTGAGCATCGGCTTTGTCGGCCAAAGCATCTTCAAGATCCTCTTTGTTTGCTTTGACAGTTTTTAAAAGTTCTATTTGTTCCAGTAGTGTCTGTCAGTGTTATTATCAATTACGATAAATACGATAATTCAAATAAATTATATTATATTAAACACGAAGTAGCTGCTCTTACATAATCTAGACTTAAATACTATTTAAAAGATTAACAATGCTAATTAGTCTTATTTTATTATTTAAAGCTCGTACGCTAATGTGCGTTTCTTGTTTTTCCTTGTCATCGAGCAATCTGTCCATCGCTTGTCCGATTTTCTCCATATCCGTTTCAATTTCTTGCACTTTTGCAACAAGTTTGTTAATGCTGACTTCATCTGTCTTCTCGACTTCTTGCATACTATCCACTTTTTCTAACAAATTTCCAACTTCCGTCTCCAATACAACTACGCGTTGAGTAACATCAATCAAAGCTTTGTCATGTGTTGTTTCTACACTTTTTATAGCTTCCAGGCATTGTTCCAAGTTTACGACATCACTCACTTCGACTATTTTTTCTTCTTCTTTAATCGGTTCTCTAACAACAGGTTTTTCTTCTATCAATGGCACATCGACAGTCGTTGTTGGTATTTCTCTCTCTATGTTCAAAGATAATATGTGCATAATAAAATATAATAAAGATGAATATAAAAATTCTCAACGTACGTGCAACTCTTTTGTTAAGATCTTGCAAGTCTTGTTGTATACGAGCTACATCCGTTTTTAATGTAGTAACATCTTGACGTATTTTTGCTATAACAGCACCACCTAAATATATTTTTAAATATATATTTATATTAGTAATTTTCAATATATTTTCAAATTAAGATAGCAACTACATTACATATTTATAAACGTCTCAAGTAACAACGTCTTCAACATTGGACTAATTTTTATATTAATTAAATCATTAAGCTTGTTACTCAGAGGTGGTACTAGAGGAGCGAGCTTTTCAGGTGCTGTTTTGCGTATTTTATCAACTGCTACTTTAGAGACTTCATTTTCTTCTTTTTCACGGTGTGGTACTATCACATCGTTGGTTGTTATGATTTTTTCTGCTGCTTCTATTTCTTCTTTTTCTTCTACTGCTGCTACATCAATACCAGTAGTTGGCACGGGTATACCTTCGGTTAACATGTCAGTAATTGTTTGCAGATTGATAAGCCATTGCTCCATTTTGGAGACTTTATCTTCGAGTTCATCCAATCTCGCGTTAATCAAAGATGTGTCTGCTATGACAGTATCGCCTTTGATTACATCTTGTATCATTGCCGTGAGCTGTACCAATAATTTAATAAGTTAATAAAATTAAGTTTAATATTTTAACGTTTTAAGAATTCTTAACTTTCATTATATTTTTTTATTAAACTATTAGCGGTGCGAAGTGTAAATATCACCCGCGAAAAGTTTACGAGATTAGTAAGCAGTATACCTTATCGATACCTTGTTCGTTAGCTTCCAATCTCTTATTAATGTTAATAAATTGCCACACATCCGCGGCGGGATCTGTGATTTTTTCCTTTAAACTTTCGACTACTTCTGGAGACGTAGACAAGTCCTCCAAAGCTTGATACCGTTGCTGCAGCTGTTTTACCTGTTCATTAAAGTATTACTGAATAAATTACATTGTCATCGTACATAATGTTAATTCTAAAAATAATTTGTCCTACGCACAGATTGTTTAAGCTCTTCGAACGCCAATGCTGTAGGAGGAGAGCCATTTACGACAGTTACGACCGTCGGAGCTTCGGGGACTTTCTCAAGATCTATTTGTGGCCTCACATCATTCGTCACTTTCAAAATTTCCTCTGCAGGCGGTTGAATATCTGAATCAAGTTAAATCTATTTTGTTATATAGCATAATTTATAATTAATTAAATATAACTGAAAATAAACAACAAAAATCACGAGTTTATACCGTCTGTAAGTACATCGGCATCTGCGCCATCGTCTCTTCGAATTCGTTGTACTTCGCCGGTAGCATCGGTAATATCATACTCGTGAAGCTGAGGTGAAGCCCGAGCAGGGCTCGGCTTCAAGGATGTTACCATCCTCTGCAATAGCTCTCACGTGAATATAAGAAAAAGAATTGCCACTTTCCTTTTTTTTCCAATTACTCGAAATATTATTTTTCTTACTTTAATGCGATCCGCGTTTTCACCACGGAATTCAACTTTGGTAGCCTGCAAATTTATTTGATGCAACAAGATATGGAGGAAACTATGAAGAATATTAAAATTAACCGCGCCAACCTGAAATCAATAACTTTATTAATTGCTTTATCTATATAATGTAAATGATGGATAATTGCTATTGTTTTACCTCCGGTGCTCCAAGAGCAAGATCGAGCATTTGAGGAAGAGAAATTTGCAGGCTAACAACATCGATGCTGTTGTTAGCTGCTGTTGGTGCTTCCGGCATTTGGGCAGTTCTCGCAGCCATTTTGTATAATATTAATTTTTTTCAGAAATTACATGAGAATCATAATTACATTTAACTTCTTGTTCATTAAACACAAGTGCGGTTATTGTGAAAGATATTGACTGAACTGTCAATTTTGAAAATTAATTGCCTTCCGTTCCTATATTCATCCCTTATCCGGTAGATTAAGGGAGGTGAAGTTGTGTCTATATCTCCACAGTTGGCGCCACAAATATGGTCGACAAGTAGCGTGCCCCTATGGAAGATATTTGTATCAGTAGTTCTTTTTATTCATTAAAAGTTTCAAAGAATCTCTTTATTATTTTTTTACTTACTTTTATGCAAATAAAATAACACTTTTAAAATTTAATTAAATATCACTACTGTCTTTGTTATTTGCTTAAGAAATAAGTATTCAAATAACACGTTATTTAATCATTATTAATTTTAATCCATATTTTATATATTATACGTATACGCATAGATATATAATGATTTGGAATAGTGTGTCCATAATATTATCATCAAACAAAATAATTTTTTAAACAACACAATATTTTGTGAAAATATTATAAAACAATAAATAAAATATACTTAGTGCGCAATCTAGGCATATTTTTCAATCATCTCCGTTGATCAAATACCATCGATACGACGGGTTAATGAAACAGTAATTCAGTGCGCGTCGTTTCTCCACAAACAGGCTCGGTTTATCTAACTGCACGTGGCCGATAGACCGAAATGTGAAATAGAATCAAGCTAGGCTACACTACCGCAGAGATTACATCGAATCGTATATATTTTATCGAGTTTCCGGATATGATATTCTCGAATGTTTCCGTTAGACTATCCATAGATACGATCAATGTCAGCTCGATCGTGTATTTATACGCTCGCATATCAATCTTGCGACGATGATGAATCTTTCCGTATCGAGGAGATAAATTAAAATTGTCATACTTCCCTAATCGGTTCGTACATGAACCAGAGACAGTGCAAATAAGTCATTTCAGACTAAAGATAGAAACTAATAAAATTAAATGACCTCGAATATATTTATAGTTTCGACTATAAATATTTTTCCACTCTGAAGAACTTGGCCTGCAGCGTGCAAAGTAATCTTAAAACAGTTAAGCTAAATTCTAGAAAAATCTATTTTCAAAGACAGATCTATTTCTCCTTCACGTTCCTTTATCATCGAGATATTTGGTGAAATATGGAGAAGATTCTGTATATCTCAAATATCGTTCTATAAGCGAATGATTCAGCAGCAGTGATTACACTGTATATATAGCTGCGGTTTCAAATTACCTATGATAAAGCCGGCATTGACGATGTTTGAGTTACATTGTTTGATCGTCAGGTGAATGTTTAATCGTGAGTAATGTCAGCATTCTTGATGGCTGGACATCTCTCGGTATTCGATAGCAGGCGGTAACGTCGTTCTTATGATTTACTCGTTCGTCAGGTGAGCGACAGCCCCCTTTCCGTCTTCTTTCGCGATTTCCCCGGCCACCTTGTCAGTGCGGCGGCAGTCGCAGTTCTGAAATGATGTATACGTCGAAGGGAAGGTACGCTATGGTGACGGTGAGTGTGAACAATTCAATTTTAAGACGCCGTTTTATATTCGCCGTTATTAGTTTGTTACATCGCTCCTCAAATATTGACGTATGTCTGTTCGTCAGTTCGTGGCAGATTTAATTTCGGCTTTTATCCTGTGTGTAACTAGCGTCGTAGACTGTCAGTTGGAGTATAATATATATTTGAGTTAGAGAGAAGTCCATTTCCACACGCAGAATCCGAATCGATTCCACGCGTTCCAAGATTGTCTCCCGATTGTTTCGGCACGAAACGCGCCCGGACATGCGCACGCATTTAAAATGCATCGAACAATAATTTCATAGCCCTGAACGAATCCGAAATGTTGTAGTCTAGCTTAAACGAACTCTCCAATGCTTCGTATTATAAATTATTCACCGAGCAAACATCCGGTATTTTAACTTGAATCTCTTTTCAGTTTCTTCTTTTTACTCTGGGTCACGGCAATCCATTTCGGCAGCGATACAATCCTGCGATATCGCCACTTTTGTGGCATCTCGTGCCACCTTGGGAGTACATGCTACGCGAGATTATCCTGAAATCGGTCACCCCGTCGCCGTCGGATGCCAATGTGCCCCATAAGCGCCCGTTGGATGCTTCCTACTACGGCGGGCCGATCGCCGCGTACTCGAACGACGACGAGAATGTCATTCTATCGCGCGGTAACGTTTATCGTCTGCTAAACGGCCACTGGATGCTATGCCAGGACGGCTGCATCGACTGCGAGCCATGCGCAGTTCAGGAGAGTCCCTTATTCACGTGGATTCTGCAGAGGATCAAGCAACCGCCAAATTCCGAGGAAACGCGACATGATCTCCAGCTGACGATAATGCCGCAAGCGGACGATCACTTCCACGCCAGCAATCTCTGGCCGAATTATTACGTTTACGTGACACCACAGGGGGAACGAGCGCCGACCCCGACGATTAGAACGCAGCACGACAACGGTCCGGAAAGTTCCCTGCCTAGTCTCGAAAATAGTTTCTCTGAGCATCATCATCGATCAAAGGATCTCTGGCGGTTGACGGAACGAGACTCGAACGCTGACTGGGACGGGACGCCGCAAAAGGATAACCGCGCTACTGTTCAGGAGAATGTGAGCACCGAAAAGATCGAGAAAGAAGAATCGATCGAGCTGAAGCATGGACTTAGGAATATGAGACCACGACATCGACCGAGACCCGTGGAAAAAGTCGCGGAAGAAGCGAATCAATTGGCACCGAGGTTGATCCTGGGAACCGATCAAAAAGGTCAGAAGCACTTGGTTCACGTGGTGCCGGCGGATTATCCGACGACCACTATGTCGCCCGCGATTTCTCTTCCTCCGGATTACCCGACGTCGTCGCAGTTTGTGGAAAGTCAGACGACACACTCAAACAATTCGATCCCCGAACGCGAAAGGCAAACTTATCAACGGATATTTCACAGAGTTTTCGACTCCTTGAACACGCACAGACGATCTATCGAAAATTTCCTCGAGTCACCGGACAACGCAGATGGCCATCGACTATCTTCCTCGATGGACAATATGGAAGTCGCTGGATTTTCTTGGAATAATCGCGATATAAATCATAAGAACGCTAATTTTAACTCGTTGCATCTTAATGATGCGCTGCTCTCGTCTTTTTATGGAAATGAAGGTAGAACAAAAAAAAATCAGCAATATAGAAACAGGTATGATTACGATTATACGAGGCAGAACAATGATTATTACACAGCACATCAAGATGTGAATCAAGCTAAGATGTCGCGTCGTCAGTCGCAAAAGGGTTTTAATTTGAACTTTGACAGACAACGGCGAAGAGTACGTATCAAGCCATATTTTGTTAACAATAAAAATATTTCAAAGATAAATTCATCGGTATCGTCGCCAAGTTTGGACAATTATTCGGTAAATGCTATTCAGAAATCTGGTTCTAGTAATGGTTTTGTTATAAATCCCGCGAAACAAATTGATCTAAATGACGCGTTTGTTGAGAAAGCAAGTAACAATTCCATGGAATCGAGTTCGGTAACAATAAAACGCGAGAACGGACAATTGTTCGAGTTAGAAAGGCAGCGAAGTGGCGATGTTAATCGAGAATTCGAGGCTTCGCACCATGCTTTCAGAGTAATTGTTACTACCGAGTCGCCGGTAATTCGAAGCGAACACGAAACTTTAAATCGCACTACGGTATTACAAATAACTACTTCAAAGACATTCGCTAATAGTTCGTAATCAGTAGTCAGAAAGAAAGACTAATTGCGACAGAGATGAAAGTTATATACATAACTATAATGATCGTAATTATACGTTTATATAATTGTAGACTAGTTTGCATGCTACTGATTATGTATAATATTAAAATATATCACGTTTATATTCTCTCATAAATAAAAATACATCAATACATTATTTTAAAGCTTATTACTTCAAGGTAATTTAATTTTTTATCAAAGATTAATTAGAAGCTCATTAAAATATGCAGTTATATGAGAATGTAAGAACAAAATGTATATTTAAAAAATGTAATAAGACGCGATATTTTTGTTACAAATTTTGCAAAATTATGATTTTGTGTTAAAAATGAATGCGTAATGTACATCAGAATTAGTTGGCAGAGCATGTTATTGTAATTTAGAGGCACATGTGCCCCCATCCTATAAACATAGATATGGCTGAAACTCGCGAGAGAATCGAAGGATGCGTGCGAGGGGAAGAAGATGGGTGCTCGGTTTGGGAAACAGGGATAGGCTGACGCTTATATTATTAATTAAAGAGGATGCGGGTTCAAGCGTGGGGAAGGAGATCGGATGAAGCAGGTAGTGCCGGGCTGCGAAGAGGGGCGAGGGAGCGAGCCTGTGTTTCTTGTCTAATTATCTATCCTCCCGTCCTGGCCGACCTGCCATGTTCACTTTCTACGTCTAGTAGTTACTTCCATCAACCCATCCTCTATCTCTTTCTCTTTCTTTCTCTCTCTACAGTTGCTTTTCCTTCTTGACTGCGTGTTCTTCTTTGCGTCCATTTGCTCTCTTCTCTCCATTAGCATCTCAGTAGAGACCATGAAAGACAGACAGCCCTGGGCAACTTCTCTATGCGTTCTTAATTTTAATTTATCTATTCGCCTATGCTGATAAATGAGCAAGTCGCCCCGAGGATCGACGGGCTTCCGAAAGTTTTTAATTAGATCGCCGCTTCTTCCTTCCTTGATGATCAACCGCTCTGATGTGATCAAAAATAAGATTCGCCCCGAGCGGTATCTATATAGGTGACGTCGAAACCTCGTCGTTCTTTCAAGATTCTTTCTAATCACCTTTCTACGCTGTCTTTCTCTGACGTCTGTTGCTTATCCTTCAGCGATCCCTCACTCGATTTTCAGTTTTATCCTTCGGTTTGCCGCAGTCGAATGGTGCAAAACGATCGACTCGATCCCTGGCAGATTGGTTTTAACGAGTTTCCTTTCAACACGGTTTATCGAGGAATTGCGGACGCTTTCGATGAGTCCCCCCGGCCGAATACGCCAGGGAAATTTCCACGGAAGATCTTAATTAAAGACGCCCGCCGAAAAATGAGAGCTCCCCTCGGATTGGGGAGAACGGCGTTATTGCCGTACCGACGCGGCGGATCCGATTATCGCGCGGTCTGATCTATTAACTGTGTGTACGTAACTTAAAGAGATTCGCGAAAGTTGAGCTACGTCGCGCTGCCACTATAACTCAAGTAAATACCGATTAAATTTTAGTTAAGAGGTACTTCACCGACGTAACATGAATTCGGGTATTTCAGATCGAAAGGATGGCGCTCGTCAGATGTTTCACGAAATATTTGTCTCGTTTCTAATTGAATGCGATGTAATCTTCATAATTGAAAGAGTTATCCATTTCTTGCAATTATTTATGCACCATCAAATGCATTTCTATTTATCACGTGAAACAGAATCGCTATGTATTCAGTCACGCTAAGTCAAGGGTTGAAAAAAATTGTCATATAAAATTATACACAAATGAAGCAATGCAAAAAATATTATACGGTAAATGTAACACTGCAATACGTCGAATTAATAATCTTCTTTTCAAACTTCGGCTAAATTCAACCTATTTTATACCGGGTAAGCTCCCTCGCACGTATACTCGCACGCAACTCGGAGATAAGCGCACAGCCGGCGCGGCGCTGTAAGTCTATCGGGCTTTCAGACGGCAAAAAGTGGAGGAAGCGGAGACGAGATTTGGAGTAGGAGAGAAAAGAAGCCCGGCTTTTAACAGTAAGACGATGGAGGCCGGGACCCGTCTGATAGGAGATTGACGCTCTAGCGCGTGAGAGACCGACGCGGGGGGAAAAGAAAAGGGAAACAGGGCTTACTAAACGCGTGGCGAAAAGGGCGTTTTCCCTGCCGTTTTCAGATATTTAAATCCGCGCGAACGACTTCGGGGTTCCGCTCGCGGATCACCCTCCTCCCGTACGATATACGAAATCGCGAGAGGCGAGAGGCTTCAGGCGTGGCGAATCCAGGCTCTTGTCTGGTTGGCTTAAATGAGAACGGAAGAAACGCGGCGCAAATAGTAGGAGGGAAGTAAGGCGGTAGGAGAGATATAGGAAGAGTGCGGAGTGAGTTGTTCGAGCGTGACGTGTATTCTTGTCAGGGTGAGGCCGAAAGACGTAGTACACAGCAGACTTTACAGGCCGTTCGCCAGAGAGGAAAAAGAAGACAACGCGAGAGAGCAAGGAAGGAACGGAGGAGAGCGAAAGAGAAATTGTAGAGAAAGAGAGGATCCCCGGTATGTACTTCTTAATGGTGTGGGTGTGTCGGTGCGGATGGAGGAGTAAGTTTTAAAAACATCCCGGCCGACGCGCCTTCGCGGTGCTGGTTTTATCGCTGCCTCCTGCCTCCAGGAGGACCCTCTCTCTCTCTCTCTCTCTCTCTCTCTCTCTCTCTCTCTCTCTTTCTCTCTCTCTTCCTTCTTCCTCCCTGTCTCCGCTCCTCTGTAAACCCCCATCCGGGCAAAGCCTTACCCGCCGTGGCACCGGAGCACTTGCCTACGTACGTACTGTCGGCTGTAAATCCACCGAAAAGCATCTGCGGGTATCAAGAAACAAGTCCGGGCCGCAAACGCCGCGCGTCGGGTGAGCTTTTAAAACCTGCATGAGCACCGTGCAATTTCGTAACGATCTGTGCACGCAGGTGCTCCGAGTAGAACAACGAGAAAAAGTTACCGTCTAAAATACACTCTGAGATGTGCGCTAGAGAGTGCTTAAAGCTTCTTATCAAACGCGTTTATCATTACGCACAACGCAGCGAGAACCCCAAGGGTGAATATTCATAAGAATACTTGTATGATGAATAAAATTGCAATGAGGCAAAAAAATTAATATTAAAAATTTAAATCATTATAAATGATAATAATTAAACAAATTTAATCCATGTTTCTTTCAATTTTTACGAAATAAAATTACATTTCCGCAAATAGCAATATTAGCTATTCTCATGATAATTTATTTCGTCGCGTCGCGATTGAGGTCGCGATCGATTGGTGATTTTGATAATATAATTCGTCGACTACTTGTCTCGATGAGCATTTACTCGAGCATACTCGAGTACAGAGCATGTAATAAATTACGTGCAACAAACTGAAACTGCGGGGCGGCTAAAGAAGGTGACTAAGAGACGTTTTTAGCGTAAGTTCGGCGCTGACGCTGAACTCCATCTCTACTCTCCTTTACGCTCCTGGCTCGTCTACTTCGACGTTACCGCGTTCATGTCATTCTGCCGACCTTTTTGCTCGAGATACTTTCCCTTTGACCGACAGGAGTAGATTGGATATTTTTCCTTGTGGCGCACCTGGTTTTTCCCTCCTGCGAGGCGGACCAGCGAGACGCGTATCGCATCTGAGGCTCGCGCCTTGCCTAACGCAATGTGCCCGCCTTCGCACACGCAGACGAACGGATCGCGGGCGGCCATGGTGCCGATGGTGCTGTACATTTGCAACGGCGAAAGCGGTAGTTGGGGAGCGCGGCGCGAGAAACAAGTCGTCGCATCAACATCCTATTTCATTTCCCATTACGTAAACGTCTGAAGCACGCGATTTATTTGTTTTATTTTCGTACGGAATGTTCTTTGGCAGGACCTCAAAGGCAAGCCGGGGCCCACCGTCTCGCTCCGTCGTCCTTTTCAGCTCTCTCCCTCCCGCGGTGGTTACCCTTGCCGCTCGTGCAACCCTTGTAGACCGATGACTCCTCACATATGATTACTATCGACGTGAAGCGAGCTAATATCCGAATTTTTGCGATTCCTTTTACGGGATATTGAAAGCCATTTTCATCCTTCCTTTTGCCCTGTCTTCTCCCATTCCCCGGAACTTTGACTTCCCGGCTCTATTGGAATACACCGTCTTGTCTCTTTATAGATTCAAAGATCAAGCAAAAAAATGGCCAAATATATTGATCATAAATAAATAATGTAACGAGGGATTTTGCTTCGATTCACGGACTTGCCCTAATTTCCTAGATTGCAGATGGAGATTTCACGATACTGTTGCCCGATAAAATTCGCAAAAGTCAGATATTACCGTAATGCGTATCCGCGAATAGTAATTGTACAATCAGTCGTGCATTCTCTGTGGTAATACTTGATACTGATACATATAAATGCGATAATTTCTGCGATTTCGCGTAACTATATGTGAGAGTACAAAATCACTATTTCAATATTAAATCGACACGATAATAACTGCGGCGATTCGAGGTAATTGATATTAATAAATGCAATGTCGGATACATATACGAATGTAACATCATTTACGTAATGAAATCTATGATATTACATATTAGGCAGAGGTACGCGCTTTGAAAGCGCAATCGATTGCTTAATCAATTAAAAAGACAACGGACTGATAAAGCGTACAAATCGAACAATTATATTTCCAATCCATTAAAATTGCAAATCGAAACTGCGCAAAGAATGTAAAGCATAAAAGACACTGGGTGAAATGTAATAATAAAACTGGAGCAATGAATATCCTTTGAGCATAATGGTTCGCACGTAATGAAAAAATTTCTACGGGTTTAAAGAACGTACTTTCGTTGTTGGTAAAATTGCACGAGGAACGGGGGCGATTGTATCGTTGAGGTGTACTTATGACACAGCGCGCAGACGGAATCGGGACAATCGTCGGATTCGCAATGAAATTTCGCGTTTGTACGTATTCTTATACCCGGGAGCGCGTTTCTCGGAAACGCGCTCGGTGGTGAACGAAAAGAAGTTGCGAGGCAAAAGTTTTCCCTGCGATTACTCAACATCGTCATAAAGAAACAATCGGCACTTCTGCCCTCGTGCTTCCACGCTCCGCGGGGAATGCAATCTGCACCACCCGCGTTGCCCGCCCCGCGGCGAAACAAAGCTATTTTTCCGCGGCTACGCCGAGGCCACGCGCGCCTCCGCCTCGCCCCGATCCCGGGATAAAAAGAAATGTCATTAACGTTCTCTTTTGTGGCTTGACCCGGGCGCGCGATAGACGGGAAAAATAGGTTAATAGAATCCTAATACGAGCGCGCGCGCGGCTCGAGAGCGCGAGCGTTTTCTTCTTCTCTTCGGACAGTCGAGCGAGAATGTAGCTTCACCACCTCCGTTTCACCATCGAGAAAAAGATGCAATTGGTTCTTACACGCGGACGTGTAATCACATCAAAGTTTCCGTCGCGTGCTTTGATCTCATGGAAAATCTCCCGCAAGAAACGATACAAGAATGAAAGGGCGGATCGGTTCATTCATGCTGTGCGCGCGCGCTCGGTTCTCTTCCTCGGGATTGCGTTTCCCGCTAAGATATCACCGCCTGCGCAAAATGATCGTGTGATATTATTGCACCGAATCGATGAATCACTGACGGTTTGCTCCTTCTCGTTGATACTTTTGCTTTAATTAGCGAACAGTAATTATAGTCGGTTTTTTATTTAGACAATAAGATTGACGTTAGAGTTGCTATATCAAGTGACTCTCGGTTGAATATCAAAGGATTAAGCACGTTTAATCCTTTGAGTACAAAATAGCGCGACACGTTGAGTGTTCTGTGTGACCGGATTTACCTGGCAATAGAAAGCGCTGGAGCCGGAATTCTTTTTCGCGTTAAGCTTAAAGTACCGAGTGGTTGTGTAACATACGGCTGAATGTAGGACTTTTACTAAAATATGTACATTTTTCGACATTATTCATTTTTAAACGTTAATTTTTTCATAGATACGTCAAAACTATGTTAAAAGAAAATATGCGTATGTACATAACGACCGTGTTACGTACGTTATGCATCTGTAACTCCGAAACAAATATCTTACGTATATATGTGCCCATATAGTATTGAAAGGGTAACAACGATCATTTGATTTGTAGAACTAGCAATGCACAAAAAGAAAGACAATCACATCGTGCTGGGACTAGAATAGGAGAAAGAAGATAAAACTTGATAGAAAGGAAAGAGGCGAAGAACGGAGAGGAGAATTCTCCGGAAACTTAACGACTGCGAAGTCAGACACTAGGACCGCGTTATTTCCAGGCCGACGATGCCTTTTGATCTTCCAAAGTCTAGACTTCCTTCAGCCTTCCATCCTATGCTCGGCAGTCGTGCTCACTAGGAAGTAAACGCTTCGGGACCGACTTATCGAAACTTTACGGAACTACGCCGATATCCGATTCCCCTCTACCGCCGCCTTCTCTCCCTTTCTCTTGCCTATCTTTCTCCTCCCAATCTGCTCTCCGCCACGACAGCGAACCCTCGTCACTATCTATTCTACAAAGACCTTTTTCCTTCTCGGGCCACGCCGATAAATCGTATCCCGGTAGCCGTATTTTTCTGAAGCGGTCTTCTTCTTTATCGTTTTCACCTTTTCTACT
Source organism: Temnothorax curvispinosus (assembly GCF_003070985.1). Taxonomy (NCBI): domain Eukaryota; kingdom Metazoa; phylum Arthropoda; class Insecta; order Hymenoptera; family Formicidae; genus Temnothorax; species Temnothorax curvispinosus. The sequence continues at coordinate 109,212 of NW_020214791.1, forward strand.
TTCTACATTGTCGGTTTGTACTTTAATGGCTTATTCTTTTATTTCTGAAATGTGTATCTTTAGAATTCAAGAGTATTGTACTTCAGAATTCATATGCGGCATAATAATATTAATAGATCTTTAGACAAAATGTTTTTTTTTTATGAAGAAAAACTATTTTCAATGGATACATGTGCCGTTATATTACAAATAAATAATGTTACCTTTAATATCTTAACTGTCGTTTACTGTACTTCTATCATCTATTTAAGAACTGGGGCATACGGCGTTCCTTAAATCTCATTCATATTCCTCGCGGCCGATCTCACAATTCCGTCGACTACGTTCGACTCGTAGCCGCACCACTGTATACAAAGTGTTCTATTGAAGGAGGCTAATAAAACCGGGCCTCGAAATGGAACAGGGTTGTTGAAAGAAGCCAAATCAGGTCGCGCAGATCCCGCAAGCGATCTAAATTGAAATCGGAGCTCTGCGATCGCAGACGAAAACGCGAACTTCGAATCGCAGCCCTCGCGCGCAACCCTCGCTCTTTCTGAGGCAGCGTGTCGGCAGTCATGCCACCCCTTTTTCTCTTCCTGCCTTCATCTTTCCTCTTTCTTCTCTTAGTCATCGACTGCCGTCGTCGCCACCACCGTTGCCGTCGCCATCGTCGTCGTCGTCGTCGTTGAGTAACCTTCTGCGCGCCATACAACCCGCCTCACTACTTACGTTCGGTTCCAGTGAATTAAGCCGGGGGAAGTCAATTGGAAAAGTTTTTATTGGCTTGCGTTTAGGAATTCCACGATGCCAGGCCGTGGTGTTCGATTTGTAGACGAATTGCGACGCCACAGCTACGCGGCTATTTCGGCGCGGATGAAATCGTGCGAGACAGGCGAGCTGACGCTTTCCCGAATCGGAGAACCTTCTCGTTCGATTCCATCAGTGGCGCGTGGGTGTATTTCTTCCTCCCCCCCCCCCCATGGCTCCTCGTCTTCCCTGTACTTACGATTAGCATTTGCCTGACTGGGGGACTGTGCGTGAATGGTCGAAGGAGTCGCGGGAAGGAAGGAATTAATTCGTAGAAAGTCTTCTTTTGTGAAAAGTCTATAATACAAGAATGTACAGTATTTACAAGTGTATAATACACACGAACGACGGCTATTCCCGCGCGTGAAAATAAGACTCGATGATCGTAAGCAACGGAAATGCGAGTAACTTTACTTCAACGCGCTCGTTCCGAGAAACTTTCGTACGATTGCTGGCTCGCGCGCGAAGGTCCGGAGTTTTATACCCACGACTTCCGAAATCTCTCGAATCTTCCGGACCCCCGGTAACGAGCCGAAAATTCAGCTGAGCCAATCCGCTGTCGGCGTCTCGAGAAATTCGTTTTACGTACGTCACGTTGAACTCGAGGCCGGCCACCGATCAGCTGTTTTGAAATATTATTTGCTCGCTTTGTCCCGGGGTATGCCTCGCGCACCGAGTCCCCGAGACAAAGGAGCGAGTAAATATAGGCCACCGTGGAACTCTGTTTTTCTGTCCTTCGAATGTATACTAGGAAATATACCGATATTTCAGCGAATTTGGTCGACTTTACTCTGAAAGGCAGAAAAACCGAAATTATTTCGAACTAGCGATTTTCTTAGATTCGTGGTGTAGATTCGCCGACGCTGGTTTTTGTTCGATCGCGAACAGGGACGTAAACCTTTCCAACTTACGCGGGGTCCTCCGAGTCATTCGCTCGATTGGCTATCAATTTTGTCGTACATCAAACATTCGCAAAGTAATATTGAATCGCGAAGTTCTCAGAAACTGTTAGAGCTTTTATAGCCATGACATATCTAGATCGAATTAGCGACATTGCTAGATAAATATAAATGTTTCAAATAACGTCCAAATAAAATATACATCATCTTAAATAACGTGACTATAGAACATTTGATCGGAATTAGACCGACTTCTTCTGCGCAGCAATAGCAATCCAAATTTCATCGAGGTTTTGACAGTTTCGTCAACTACTTGACCACTGTAAAAGCTTTAGTTTTATTTCGGTAAAATCCATTGTATAAAACGTGTCGTTTTGTATAGTTCACACGTTCGACATCAAAATTAGTATGTAACGAATCGCGCGTGCAAATAACGACCTCGTCTATATACGAAACTCGTTACGTGCGGAAAACAAATACAGCACGGTCCGCCACGCCGGATACCTCAGAAAAATGGCCAGAAAATGGTCCGCTGTTCGCACCCCGGTATTTTCCCCGGGCGTATAAAAATATGCGCTCGTCCCTCGCCGACTTCTCCCCCGCCCCTGTTTATTTTAACACTGCGCGCATTTATTCTCACCGAGAAATTTCGAAATTTTAGTTTTCGTATCGGTCGATTCGAGGACAAGAGTACACTGTCGAATGCATTTTCGATTTTTCACAAAAAGAGCTTTGCAAGTGAGTTAGTCAATACGAAAGGGGGCTATTTTAGCGTAAAATCAATGGACGGTCCATTAAATGTCCAATAAAAGATCCAACCTGAAAGACAAAGCAAATCAGGAAAAAGGAAAGAGCAGCAAAGCAAAAGATATACGAACGAGGTAATCGAGGATCATCCGTTCCAATTCCATTAATATCCCGCTCGCGTTCTGTGTATATCGGTAGTCGACTGTGCGAGTAAGCGCGGTTAAATTTGGCACGGTCGCACGGTCCACGGCATTATTAAATTATTCTGCCGTTCTATGGCGATTATACGGCGTAGTTGCTATTGCCCCATCGGATGCGAAAAATCGATTACTCGCGGCTCGTCGCTGCCGTTTCGTCGCCAATCGCGCGAATCGTCCGCCCGTGCCTCGCGAGGGGGGCGACAGATCGCCCCGTTGTTGCCGTTGTCGACGTCGCCGCCGTCGCTGCTCGTCGATTCTCGCGAAAATAAATTTTGCAAAATGCCCACGCGCGGCCGTTTAAGCGCCGGGAATTTTGGGAATACTTTACGGCCCGCGTGCGATCCGATATTTGTGAAATACGAGCGATGCGGGATTCACGAGCACGGGGGATGCTAGGGGATTAAAAAAAATGCGCAAGAATGATCGTGACGATCGCGACTGAGCTTGATGTGTCGGCAACACTTATAAATCAAACTGAGAGATAATCGGTGTGCCTCGCGATTTGAAAGTACCGCGAGCGGAATAAGAAGACGTGGAATAAATTTTCAGTGATTTTCGAAATTTTTTCGACGAGAATAATCGGCCAAAGATAACAATCAGAGCTAATTGCGCCGAACGGTTTATATCAATATGCGTTTATCGCACGAACGACGCGGGCACTGATTTATGCACAGAGGCAAACAGCTTCAAAAAAGGACGGTCTGCGCGCGAAACGTTCGTAAAATTGATCGGGGCGAGAAGCGCGCGAGTCCGGTCGGCTGATTGTAAATTGTAAGCAATTTCGTAATTGCGTGGACAAAGCAATTAAGCCATTTGACCGAGCGTGTACGAGGCGAGGCGCTCCGTGACAAATACATCGGCTGACGTTATAACCGCGCAAACAGAGAGCGATAATGCAATTTGGATAATACACGACGGGCGCCGCGCGCGTGCACCAGGTGTAACGAGATGAGCGTAAACACGCGCGAACCGCGCAACAAAGTTGGATCACTTGATGAAAATCGACGGCTGCAAAAGGCCAAATGTTATTCCACCGACGTGCGCGCACGCTTTCCCCTCCGCAAAACGTAAAACTGAAAATCCACCGCGACGTGACTGCAAACGTTTTTCGTAGCCGCGAGTGTGCGCGCGTATTTTTATTGCGACGTGAGCGTATTGTGCACGACCGATTTTGCAGCGGGGCGAGGCGCATCTACGTGCATACATATTTTTATATCGTACGAACTTATTATGCCTCGCTCGGACACCGGGGGCGGCGATGAGCATCGACGAGAGCATAACGCCCCGTTAATAAAACGTTCAAGAACGTTATCGTCGTGAATACTCGCGCGAAAAACTCCATTCCGCTCTTAATCGCGCGGGCGACTAATTTTATTCACCGAGCGCGAAATTTCGCCCCCCAAACCACTGCCATCCGCCTTAAACATTCCCGCCGTTATGGAACGCGCCATTATCCCGGGACTTCGAAGCTCGTCATTCTCGTTTCTACTAAATTCCATCGTCGAACCCGGTGAACCCGGCGGATAAAACGAAGGAGCGAAGAAGCGAAGGAACGGACGGATAATAGCGCGAGGGACTAGCTGCTTCTTAATTTCGCCGAATGCCACGTTTCTCGTTCTCGTTCGTAAAAGCGAAAGACCGCCGCGGCGGCGCGCGTGGCCCGCTCGGTCGGGATTCCACGGCGTCGTCAGGTCGGAATTTTTTCGTTGAATCCGGGCAATCCCGGCACGGCATAAAGCTCCGCGAAATGACCCATAAAATTGAACATTTCCCCAATATAAGTACGCGCATTCAGGTGCGGTCGCATCCAGCCGGATGCACGCGTGCTTTCTCCGAGACGCGGGAATGGCGAAACGGACAACGGAAGAGCGGGGTTGAGGGTTGGCGGTATACCCGGGACTCTCGCGGGTAGAAAGAGCGGTAAGGGTGGGCGGGCGACGACGAGGGAGTGCTCTCGGCGGAGACGACGAGCGCATCGAGCATGTATACGATCCCGGGAACAATTTTAACGCAAATGAGAAATTCTCTCTCTCGCCGTACGATAAACAATCGAGATAAAGGATTTATGGTCGCGCGGGAAACAGCTGCCATAAAAGTCTCGGACTGTTTCCAATCTGTCAACTCTCGGTGCCACCAAGTCGGAGCGAGACAGAGGGCCGGGGCTGCCTCTCGTCACCCTTTTCCCTCCGACGCCGGCCTCGCCGTTTTCGCCTATCGCAGATATCGACGGCGATGGACTGTATCTGCGTACACGTATGTTACATTTACTCGCGCTGTTCGCTAGCAATCACGGTATTGGATGTTTTCCGCGCTGGGACACGCTGTTGTTACGCCCGCAAAAAAAGGTTACGCCAGTTGTACGCTGCTATCCTTAAAATCATCAAATCTGTTCGATTTTTGCAATTATATACGTATTGAGACTAAATATTGTTTTACAGAACAATATAAAATTAATTAATGCACGTTCACGTAATGTGTATATTGTGTAATACATGATTTTGTCTGTCTTAAAATCCTAATCTTAAACGTTGGAAATATATCTTATTTTGTTATATTTGTATTCTAGAGTACAAGTATAATATAAATAGTATTAGTGATAATTTTGAAGTAATTTCGTAGTGATTTCTCGAGTACTGTGCGGTACTATAAACGCTCCAGCCTACATATTAAAGACATCTCGCACTGTCGAGGAGGATGTCACACGCGTACGGGCGGATTCGAGCCCGGATAAGATTCGGAACTCTGCCGAATTCCCACGGGACGAATTAAGGCATGCGGCCTTCCCGCGCGTATTAACAGCGGAACTATGGTGTGCGCGTTAATGGATGTTTAAATTATGCATTCGCGCCTCGCGCTCTCTCGGCCCGCGTCAGCCGTCTAATTAGTTATTTATACATTCCAAGCGGGCGTGAGTTAGTGTCAATGATTAAGAAGGCACAGGGCGAAAAGCGGAAGTTTCGCGCCGAGTATTTAACTTTGAGCGCGAGTGAATTGTGTGCCGGGGGAACGGACGACGTAGCGACGGATACGGACGGGGAATGAGGAAGAAATCGGGAGCAAGCAGCGGAAGAAGCGAAGTCCCGTCGCGATGTTGTACACGAGTATTCAGCGGGGGATAGTTTCTCGCGTTTATGCGAATTTAAAGGATCCTCCCTTAAGACTGGCCTCCCGCGAGGGTCGAAGTGGAGGCAGTCTGGAAATTTCAATTCTGTCTCTCGTCGTCGAGACTTTATAATGTCGGTTTAATTGTATCTCGCTGACAGATTGTTGGATAATTAGTACTTGTCGTTCGGCGACGGGAGACTCGTTAAAATGCGATTATCGCGCTCGCGTGATGCCGAGGATAAAGATTCCTTTCGATTTTGGTTGTTCATAATTGAGTCGCGGCGCATGAGATATATATATATACCTCTCGAAGCGGCACGATAAATGCGTAAAAAATTGAAGGTATATTACAGAATAGGTACTTTATGCATCATCGATACCCATCTAGAGAAGCGAAATTGAAATTGCGCGAATATAAGTGGTGCCTCGAGCGTGATGTATAGTTTCTCACGTTACGGGAGTTCGACGAACTAAAATTACACATTATGACGCATTACTAGCTCTCGCTGTAAACGGCGACATCGTGAGATTGATAGGAACAACCTGAATAGTGCACTATAGCTAAGGTTAAAGTTCGTCTAAATTCTGTAAGATTTTCATTTTGTCTTCGTTCACAGAATGTCTGTCCTTTATATTAAAAACGGATGAGCATTTTGTAAGCAACGATTTACCTCGGATTCCACGAAAAATAATGTATATGCGCAACAGGTTTTACACAATAATAAAGTTATAAATATTCCAGTATTTTTGGATCATGAAATCGTTAATGTCAAAATTTTTCCACAGTACATGTTACGTATTTTTTAAACAACAAATCTCTTCCAACAGGTCCGAACGCGATGATGAATCTTCCATCCGCATTGTATGCGCGTGAAGCATCTCATCCATCGCAGTGGTTTCATTTCGCTGTCACGGAGAAGAAAAAAATATGAAAAGAAAATAGGTGCACGCATCACGTGTGTAACTGCAATTTCGCCGAGATCATGAACCGCGGGCAGGAGTCAGCCACATCATTAAAAGGCGAAGTAGCGCGAGAGAGTCGAAGAAAAATAGAAAAGCGCGATACCCTTTTGGGCACCTGTTTGGCATGCCTCTCGCGCACTCGTCTACCCTCCCGCGCCTTATTTTTTCCTATCCCTATTTCTCTTCCTCGACTACCTACTTCCCGCCCCTCCGTCAGTGTTCCCCTTCGCCTCACCGTGCCTCCGTCTCGTTTTTCTCGTCGGATTCCGCAAAGTGCGGTGTTCCGTCCTCGTAGCAGTCCTTCCGCCCTTCCGCATCCGGTCCGAGGGACTGAAACCGGCAAAATTAAGAAACCACGTCACGCAGCGGCACCCATTACCGCGAGGTAAACATACGACTCGCGTACACGCGCGGAATATCACGCAGGCGATTTAAAAAAAAAAAAAAGTAGCAGTCCCCGGTTGCCTCATGAAAGGGAAACGGCTTTAATCCCCTGATCGGATTCCCTCGTTATTTGCGTCTCCTTTTTCCACGTCTTTTAAACGTTGTGTCTTGATAAAATTCCTAAGCAGACGATAGTTTTCTTTCGATAAAAAATTAGAAGAAAAAACGAAACAACTTGTCTCTGACAAGAGAAGCGAAAAAAATTATAGAGTACAGAGATATTTCAGCATCATGAAATGTATTTTAAAAATATATATACATATAAAGTATACAATGTCTTATTTATATCACCGTACGTAATATTTTATTACATTACTAAAATATAGTAAATTGATTGCGGGATTCTACGTATCAAACTTTTTTTTCTTTCGAATTGACATCATGATATATGATATAAGAATATTATTTTCACTTAAAAGTATGTCTCAAGTTATATCGTGGTGTTTAGTCTTCTGAATTTTTTTATCGCGCAATTTACTTCTCCTACTATTTAATAACTGACATATGGTAATTAATATTAATTAAGGCTATTGTCTGATTAGAATATTGGTCGCTTCTATTCAAACATTATTGTATACTTTGCATAAACATGAAGCCGAATACTGTGCGGTATGTGTACTCTATAATCTGAAATCTGAATAATGGATATGCACTAGTAATCTGATAATAATTAATTAATTAAGAGTAAGCAGAGCTTATATTCCAGCAGCGTAAAATATAAGCTTTGATGTGAAAAACAAGCTATTCGTCTGTATTTGTGAACCGTAGTGTCCTCTCTATATAAATAATTTGTTTCGTGTTATTTAATTATTAGTAATAAACCATATTTTTAATGAAAGAATATAATAAAAATATTAATAAAAATATTCTGGCACTTAAATAATTAACTTCGGTACAGAAATATGGTTATATTTCCCGTTATAATACTTTAATGTGTCTTATAGGTCAGACTTCTTCATTTCTTTACGAACAAGAACAAGTAGAACATCGCTTTCTGAAATGAAGTTCTCGGAAAGTTAAAATTCGTATTATATATATAAATACTTATTTAATTCCTACGCTTTCATTGCGAGCTGATCGTTAAATTCTTGTCGTAAAACTTTGTAATTACTTGGAAAAACTTTTTGCTTGAATCGAGTGGACTCCCCCTTCTCCAAGATATGCTCTCTTTTCAAGGTTTTAATTTTCTAAACCATAATTTCATATGGAAATATAAATTTTTATAATATTATCTTCTTATATTTTCAAAAACAACAAGTAGAATATTTTTTCACCGCTCACACGCATATATGATATAATTACGTATTCTTTATTAAAACATAAATAATTTTAACTATTTAACTTTGTTTCACTGTTATGCTGTCTGAGACTGCCTTTTAAATATTACACTTTCTACGTCTTCATTGCCGGCCGAAAATGTGATCGCTCTTGAGCAAAAGATTAACTGTCGGGTGTATCCCCGTACTACTCATCCTGTCCTGCCTCTGTCCTTCTCTCTCGCTCACTCCTCGTCCTCTCGCTCTTTGTGTCATCAAATCTCAGAACGGTTGCATTAGTTTCACAAACATTTGCCGGCTGCGCCTCCCCAAGAGGGTAGAAGAACGGTGCTCCAGAGAAGGGAGGGGGACAGAGACACGGGAAAGTGCAATATTGAATTCCCACAAGGCCTGCGGGGTCACCGTCCTCCTGACAAATCTACGTCGCCGGGATCAGAGAGGTCCGCGTCGTCTATATAAATTTAATAACACGAAATGACGTGACCTCCGGGAGACCTCGACCCCTTAGCTCGGCGTGCACCGAGAACGCATCAATACTGCAAAACGCTTGCATCCACGCCCTCGTCCACGTGTCATTCGCGACGCTCCCGTGCGTCGAAGATGCCGCTCGTAAAACTGATTTAAGATATATGACGGTCGGCGGGGAAGAAAAAAATTTACTCCCCGGTCGCGGTGCGCGCGGTGTATTTAATGGAAACGGAGGGCTTCGGGAAGGTATCCGAACGCACCGGATGTGCGGTATATGGAGTCTCGCGTCGTTAGGAAGAGAGAAGTTAATAAATTTTGCACGCTTCGCCGGCTTTTTTGCCAATGAGTACAATGAGCAAATGCTGGTACCGTACGTTTAAAAGGCGAGCCTCTCGCTCGATGCGTTCGCGTACGATGATAAAAATCTACCGCCTGATATAGTTTCGCGCTTCGTCGATCGTCGACGCGGACGTGCTTTTAGAGTGCGTATCTTTTTTTTTATTTTTGGTTAAAAGTTCACATGCACACAGAACCCGGCGAAATAGCACTTTCGAACACGTATATGCTATGTGTCGCGCGCGTTAAAGCTTTAGACCAGCGAAATGACCGCACCCTGCTCTTCTTCTCTCTCTTTTTTTCTCTCTCTTTTCGACTCTTTTAATAATTCAATAATTCAATAATTGAAAGCGTTATCAGTCGATTCCGCGGCAATAATGGCGCGCAAAATAAGAAGCCGGCTCTGATTTCTTATCTGAATTCCGTGATCGCGCGCATTCCTTCGTTTGAAATTGATTTCCTATAATAAATATCTCCACTCGACCGACGCCCCTTGGGTCGGTACTCGAGATCGTCCACGGCACGATGTAATTTCTCACCGCGTCCAGCCGCTATGGATTATTTTATGCAAATGCGGAATTGAAAGTGGTGCTCGGCGCGCCGTCCCTCCGTACCTTTCCGCAGGGTCCGGCCTTTATTAATTCTTCAGATAACGCGACCAAGTAGAAGAGAGAGGGAATTGATGAGTGGATAGTAATCTAATTTACCGCGGAATGTCTGGCGGCGCGATTATGCGCGCGGCGTCTTTTTAATAAATTTACATAGAAACAAGTAATACAAGGCGAATCTGCCCAGATTTCAATTGTAATAATCACGATAACGCATCTGACGCTGTACAAAGTTTTTCAAAAATCCCGGATAATCGATTAAAAATTAATTTTTCCTTAGCAAAATTTTACGGAAAATCATTATCTCGTCGCAAATTTTTAATTTTATATACGATACATCATGCAACGCGTCCCTCTAGACCTATTATATTTATGATCCCGTCGAGATACACACTGCCATATGCGCACCGCCGCACCATATTGAATTTGAGAGTGCGCGCCGTCGGATTGGATTCCGAAGTTCTAAAAGGGCGGCGTGGAAAAAGGGCGCAATGCAAATTTTATTTTCCTTCGCGATTTGCATACGCGTGAGCGACGATAAAATTTCATCCGTTTACATAATAGCGTGTCGTGCGGCCGCGTAAATATTGGAGCGGCCCGTGACTTATCCTCGAGATTGTTATTTCTCTCTGCTATCTTCGACGATTGCGCGTATAATGTTAATTAAAGTATCGAAAATGATAAAAATGTAAGGGATATATATCCTGCTCATTTTGAAAAATTAATGATACTGTAACTGTCATATAATTTGTACTCACTTGCTTGATATCCGTCAATCTATTTTATTGCTTTTTTGTCTACAGAAATAAAATGAAAAATTGCTTTTCAATTTATTCATTATTTAGTTTTCCTTCACGATTCCTTAATAATATCCTCTTACGAACAAATCTCGCTCTTAAGATTTTTTGTATTTGTGCTTCTGACAGCGACATCGCCGTCTGCGGGAACAACAGGCGCGTGGTGACTTTACGCACGTGCGACGAGGTCCCCGGGCGTCCCTTCCGGAACGATGCAATGTAAGCGCAACGACTCGACTGCCTGCGAGCGCCAGGGGGACGCGAAGGGAGAAAATAAGAGGAGACGATGGAAGGGGGCGGCACGTTGTGTCCTCTTGAAACACGAGAACAAGCGGGTGTAACGCGCGATAACGTCGCACGTACAATGTGCCGGGTGATGCCACGCCGACGCCGACGCCGACGCGGCGTCTAGGGAGATTGCCGGGCCAATAATGCATTTCTCGCCCGGAAAAATCCAGCAAAGAGTACGTTCGGCCCAGAGATTTAGTCATTTAAAATGCATAGAGTTCATAACTTATTCCCGGCCGACTGCCACGCCGCGCCGACCTACCCTCGCTTCGCCCTCATCGACAACGTGTTTTCACGTGCTCGTGATTCTCGCGCTTTCTTCGTCACCGCCGCGTCTCTTCCACCCGATACGGCATCCGCGCGTGAAACGCACGGCTGAAAATAAAATCGCGATGGAAAAATTCTGGGATGCTCTTACGGCGGGTGCGAGGGCTTGTACCGGTGAGATTTGCGCCGCACGAATTCTCGTTAGCGGTACATCGGCTTTCCATTTTCGCCCGCGAATTCTGAAAATAACAGCGGTTGAACGTATCCCGGCCGCACAGGGACACGGCGACTCAAATTTCGCGAGGCGAGTCACGCAGTAGGGTTTGCGCGGCATATTCCTTTTATCCCGCTCTTTTTCCCCATTCCCTTTGCGCAAACCCCGACGTCGCGCTGGTGTTTAACGACCGTGTTACAACCGGTAAGGCAGTTGCGACGAATGCAAAACCCCGGGGCTGTAACGAGGGAAACGCGAGAAACTATAAAAACCAGTTAAAACGCCGAGGTGAGCGAAACTCGACGCGGAAACGCCAGTGAATTATTGCACTCCGCCGAGATTTTATATTTCTGTTACTCTCTCCCTCTTCGCGCCCCTCACATAATGGTTTAATTGGACTTGCACACACGTGTCTAACAATTAAGCGTACGTGAAACGGGACGGAAGCTGCGCGTTGCGCTCGCGCTCCCTCGAGGCCGCCGCCCGTCGCCGCCCGCTGCCGCCGCCACGCGGCTAAATGTCACCATAAAGTCGAATTATTTTCAGATTAAGCCACTGCAAAAATATATTTTTCCCCAGCGGAATAGCCAGAGCGGTCTGCTGTTGGAGCACTTTCCGTTCCGCTGCGGTTTCCCCGATCAATGCGCGTTGTGTAGCGTGTGCGACCTCGCACTCAAAACGGCGCTTAGCGTTTCAGCTGGCTTCCGGAATCGATTTTGGATATCCGCGACATCGCAAGCGCGAGTGGTTTCAGGTCGCGCGAAATTTTCGTAACATTGACGCTATCGCGTCGATAAATTTTGAAAAATGCATACAGAAATGTTTGCGCCGCGTGATCGTATTGGTATCTCGACGCGACTGACGATGCCGCCGACAATGACGCGCGAAGTTAAGTTTGGTCATATTTCATACTTGCTCGCACGTTAGAACACTGTAATCGTAGCGGTCTAAAACAATCGGATTCACCTGTTGATTGATACATCGTCGTAATCATCGGCACTTAATTACAGCGCGCAATTCAACTCATTACTTCCATTTCGCATTTCCAATTGGCTATCGCAATTTAACGTTACATTAGTCATGAAAACTACTAACTTTTGGTAGAGCAATTACTTTGCGTGGAACCTTGCAATGCAATATTCAAGGCTACGCATACGAAAGCATAAAAAGGGTTCTCCAAATGCAACGTGAATTTATAAACTCTTTCTCTTGTGTGTGTGGGCGACCAGAGATAAATTTTATAATTCTACGGAGCTTTCACATGTGTCGAACACAAGTCTTTTCTACATTGTAATTTTAATCTTTATTTCTCATAATCTCCGATCTTTCTTACTCGTGAAATTATAAAGTAAAATAGCAATGTTAATCAATTGTATTTATTATATAATAATTAATAATAAAAATGCGTATGCAAATAATTGTTTTAAACACTTAGCATGTAAACCCGATTTACATTTCAAGAGCAGCGTTGCGTTTGCTACAGAAAACTTCCATGGACGGAAGTCTTATTTGCGTACGGAATACGCGTTCTTCTTTCCCCGAAACATTTGTACGCCACGTGAAAGCCACGAAATTTTCATTAAGACGAAGTCCGTGATTACGACGCGAATCATTCTCCGGGGACTCGAACCTCGAGAGATTGCTACCCCGTTATTCCATTCCACGCTAGCTCCGGTCGTTTCTCTCTCTGTTCCTCGCGATACAACCCGAGCGAGAGCTCGTAAGCACGGTGCGATAGCGGGCACGGAGTTACCGGCGGGCAGGGTCGTGTCGATGGTAAAGCCTGAAGCAAACGTGGACACGATGGCTTGCGCCCATAAACTCGAGGAGCGTAAAGGGATCGCACATGAGGCCAACGCGAGCAAGACGCGAAATGCGACTGCATCTACCTGGCCAGTCGGTGCTGCTGCAGAGGCATGCAACGCGAGCGAATAAACGATTCCGCGGAACAATGACTTCGTCGTTCCCTTCACTTACGCGGACAGTTCCGGAAGGATTTCAACGTCCATAACTTTAAATAGGAAGCTATTCGACTGGCGCTTGTCTCGAGAAAGAAGGTGGCGGAAGAGGAAGAGAGGCGAAAGGAGAAGGAAGCGGGGCGCGAAAGAAACTATAGACTGCGCTACCGAATGCTACAACGCTTCAAAGTTGAGTTTCTTCCACGACACGACGATGCAGTTGGTACTGTTCGAATCCGCGGATTAAGGAACTTTCAGTATGGTAAGCAGTCGTGTAACCTCAGCGAGCAAGGGTGCCCGTGTGAATTATGGCAGATTTGCGTAATCACGAGCTCTTCGGTCCCATTTGGCGGACAAAGTTCATTGCTCATTCAGGGGATGTATAGTTACAGTAGAAACTTTTCCAGTTACGTCTGTTTGATTTTATCCTTAAGAGTGCCTTTCTTCTCTATAGGGCTGTTCATACGATTCAATTTGTCAAAACATAATCAGCATATTTTAGAAAGAAAAGAAACATTAGATTTCTTCTTTCGAAAACAGGTAGTGATATTTTCCAACATTAAATTTGTGCCATTTAATTCGGTCTAGGTCAAATTTAAGTTAAAGCTCTGCGAACAGCTTTATTCGTTAAATAACTGAAAAAATACTGAAAGAGCCTCCACAAGGCCGGTACTTGTGGAATAAAATTTCCGTACTCCAGCACCCTTTGACAAAGGTAACTTCTTTGAACTTGGGGTCAAGTACCAAGGGGATACGGCATGGAACAGGCTCTTAGAGCAGAGGAATTCTGGAGGAGTCTCCTCTAAGTGGTAATTCCGTGTTTTCGCGACGGTTACTCTCCAAGTAACGCCAACGAGAATATTCAGTAATGGGCGAGAACGAGGCGCTCGTGTCTTACGGCATCCGGCAACAGACTGTTCCGCGACGGTTCCAGGAATGATTTAATAATGCGTGGGGCATTAGCTTGGGCCGAGTAACGTAAGCAGGGATAATCCTTTTAACCAGTTGTCTGGCAACCCTTTAACCTCGGGACCCAGGCGACAACTAATTCCGCCAGATATTGCGGGGTGCCGGCGTCGCGTCGTAAGCGAAGAACTGTCGTCGGTACTCAGCGCGGGAGTATCCTCGCACATACATATCGCACGAGCATGCCATACCCGTGTACGTACAGCAAACACGAGGCGACAATCTCTCTTCCTGTTCCCAGAAGGGGCGGATTGATGCAAGATTTTCAAGTTTATTGCTGAGGGTAAGGGAACAGCACGAGCGCATAATTTCGGACTCTTTCGCTATCGCGGGGGCTGGGGAACCGCCGTCCCGCGTCGACCTCTTAATGGTAATTGGCCCTATTTCTAACGAGCCTCTCGAGGACCAGTAGCGTGACATTGATTTAAATAATCCATAGGGTCGAACAAACGCCTTAATTAGGTGGGCTCGTTCGGTATGGTCGCGTACTTGCTGTCGTAATCCAGAAATATGGCGTGAGAGGGACGAAAGTACTGAAAGTTCGTAAACCCAAAATGAAACGAATGTATTAATATTACGTTTTGGTTTTCAGCTATCTAATTTAGTTTTTGTTAAAAATATACGCATTAATAACATTCAGCAAATATCTCCAATTTTAATGTGACTTAATTTGTAAGTATCGTAAATAGTAATAAATGGTATATATATTTGTGTTGCAAAAGAAATACTTTTACTATTTAAAGTCGCGTTAAAATGAAAGGAATTGAATTTATTTAACACAAACTTATCTACCGCGTTGCTTCACGAGAGGATATTTAACAAGTCCAATAGTGGCACAACACGTTCAAAAACTTTTGAATGTTCCGCATTCACATCCGTTGCGGATTCGCCAGCCCACAATGCGGCTGCTGACGTGCAATTGTATGAATACGAAGAGAATACGACACGTTTCATTGTCGATTATCGGTACCGCACATTATACATATAGTATTGCCTGCTTTTAATGCAACAATCTACTTGAAAGTTTATTTACGAAAAGTTACATTTTCTATGGTTTATAACTATTGGACAATTTGTAAAAATAATTTGTAAAAAAAAACAATTTACAAATTTGATGTTAGAGGTTTGTATTACTTAGATTTTCGAGACAAGATCGTGAAAATCCGAAAAGAAGTAAATTTATTTCACGCAATCTCCGCGCAGATCATTCTATTCTCCGTTCCATTCGACAGCTCGACGATGACACGCGCCTCAATGAAACACGAAAGACCGAAAATGTGCTGAATCGTCGAAGTCCTCCTTTCGTCTTCCGCCGCGAATGTCGTTCGCTGCTCCAAGACCATAAACCCCCCGGAGCGGGACACGTAGCTTGGTGGAAAGTAATTTCCTTGCCGGTCGTAGAAGTTTCTCTCGCGAGGAAAAGTCATCGTGAAGTATTTCTTCTTTCGTCAGAATCGCGATCGTCGTCGATGTTACTCGAAAGTTACGATTACTAATCTCGTATTTCGGATGACTATTTCGGATTGCAAGTTTCACGGGGAGGAAAAACGAACGCGCTTAAGCGGTCTCCAAAACTACGTTGCGTTATTCATTGTTATGCATTTATTTACGATATGCTTGCATATCATATTTTATTGAAAATAGATCGTATCAGTTTCTGTTAAATGTTATGTCTCGACATATTTATCCTCAGTACTAACTATAACCAATTCATTATCCCGATGCATCTATATCGATAAAATATTGGATGGTGTAATCATACCGCAGATACGTATGAATAAAATACGATCGAATCGCGATAAAGTGCGGTGTTACTCTGTAAAATTTATGAAGACCACACTATAACATTCTTATATTAAGGTTCGTTCCGGTTTATAGGCTCGTAAACTCGACATATATTATACCGCGTTGGTATTATAATACCATGTGCATATTTTGTGGCCTTCGCCCGGCAATGTATTATTTTAAGTAACAACTAGAAATGCGCCAGTAATGATGTGGCGCGTAATTCTATCGCGATCATTCTGGGTGGACTTTCTCTTCGAGGACTAGTAAAATCTGCGATTCGACGAGAGGATTCTCGCGGGGAAACTCAACGCGCGGATAACGATAATTGTCGGAACAAATGGCGGGTAGAAACGTATGTCTGTGTGATATACGAATATTGATTTTGAAGTTTGACGCTCAGCGCAATATGTGATTTAATATTTGAGAGTTTCAAAAGCCGATGTATCGTGACAGAGGAAAATTTCGTGTCAGTTTTGTACGTAATAACCGAAAAGCCAATGGGACGTGAACCCCGGCGGAATCACCATGTAGAATATGTTTCCGCGACAACCGGCCTCAATATCCGGCGATAATTCAGCGCGCACCTTCCGAAAGAAGAGTTCACTTCCGCTTCAGCGACTGCTAGCGAACTTTGCGGATACTTGATGGAAGATTTCCGAGTCCACGGATAGACGCGAGCCAACGCGGCGCATCGGAGATGAAGGAGGTGTATTGATAAATATTTATAGGGATATTCGTAAAGTTAAACGAAATCCGATAATAGGGGATTTTCGACCCGCCTCAATTATACCCGCTGTAATCGCCATGTAGCAGCGCTTATTTTACGGTACTAAACATTCTCTCGCGATCTAAGCTGCATGATAGGGCATTTTCCAATCAAACGCCTTAGGTCAAACTCTCCTCTTGCATCGAGTTATGCACCACACCTTTTTTGAAATTAGCACGCTCCGTCAGACTCGTTACGCGAAAACAGGTCGCGAATAATTTCGGTAAATGTCACAATGTATACGAAAACTAGAACTATAACCAAGAATAAAAAGGACCTTTAACTTTTCTAATATATTTGAACCTTGTAAATCTTAAATCGGTGATATATCTACGAATTATCAATTCGTTATTTATGATCATCGATAAAACGACGCCAAATCTAGTCTGTGTGCTCAAGTTATATATAAATTGATAATAATTAGATCCGTATCTGTCGCACGATGTCAATATTCGATAAGTAGTTAAATTTCAATTTGATTTGTGCGAAAACCGCGGTTGGTTATATCGGGAAAATACGAATTAGGACGCAATGTTCGTGGAACATCTAAATTACATCTTGGGAACTATTAAAACTATTTAAAAAACTATTGAAAAGAATTAATGTTGTATCAAGTAAAATATTACTTTTGGTATACTGTCTTCTTTGATTTATAATTAAATTATATGATTAAATTAAAAGATATTTAATTTCTTTTAAAAATATCAATCTTGCCGGGATATTTCAAAATTTTTGTGCTTTGTCTCCCGTTAATATCACGCGATAAGATATATCGCGGCGTTACCGCGTGTCCTTCTCTCTCGTAAATCGAGCGTTATTTAAAAGTCAAAAACTCGAGCAGTATAATAAAACTGTGCGGAAAAGCGGGGACGGAATATGACGATGCGACCATATGACGTGCCGGGGTACGCGTAACGATGTAATAAAAACAAGAGCTTCAATATCCAACCGGGCATTCCTTTCGTTACATCGGGAAATTCAGGCGAGTCGGCGGATCGTGCGCTAGCACCATTAAATGGCGATTCTTCCGGGCGTTTTAACGTATTACTGAATATAAAGGGATGGCTGGTGCTTAATCTCCTTTTTTAATCTCTCACTCAGGAGACGCTGACCCACTTAACGCGAATAGCCTTATGAATCACTGTCGGATTACCAGCAGCCTTTTACGAAGATCTGCAGTGAACGTTTCCGAACCATTGGTGATGTTTTAAGCAGAGGAGACTAAATGGATGACAAATCTTTCATAAAGATCAAGAAGTGCTCATCAGACGTCCGCTTTCATAATGAGCAACTTGAAAAATATTCTTTTAAATTTAATATACATAAGTAATTTAATATCTAACGCTCCCTGAGAAAATAGGCGGACATAGTAACAGACGCTGTTACGCGAGAGCGTTGACTAGACGAATCCGTATTCTCCGATTGCAAAGCAAAGCCATGGCGAATGTGAGATAGCCTCGTAGCTACAGCAGAGCGCGTGGAGAGAGCAGGTCTAGCTCGCTCGTGGAAACAGAATTTGAGGTAATCGGTTCTCACTCAGCCACAGAATACCTACAGCGCACGGTCGAGTGCAGGGCGTTATTACCTCGGTGTCCTGACACCGTGTACCTATAGGCGATGCACTTAACGTTAACAGTGAACCAAGTAATGGCTCGACGGTGCACCAATAAAGAGGGGAGCCGCCGCACCTCGCCCCTGTCGTCCGTCATTCCCAACAAAGCGTCCCAACATCGCTGATTGGAATCAATCGCTAACAGAGGAACAAGCCGCGAGAATGGCCCCGGTCGAAATATTGAGCCGTCACACGCTTTTTTACGACGTACGGCTGTCGCCCGTGATCTACGTATGGAAACGGGGGGGTTTTTTCTAAAGCGGACAAGCACCCTTGCGGTCGCAATTGTTGCCGGACGTTTTGAATTTCCGCCAACGAGATTTCAAACATCTCATATTTTTTATATTCCCATTTCGTCCCCTTTGATACCAGTGACACATTTGATGTAACCGAATTTCCACACATCTCTGTATATGTTATTTTCTGTACGCAAGTATAAGTAAACCACGCAATGCAAGTAGTTATTATTAACTCTTTTGTTACGTGTAACGTTGACATCGGTGCGACAGTAAAATAATAGTGGATAAATAAAAGAGGATGCAAACTAGAACACCGAAACCACGTTGGAGAACGTTTCTCTGTTATCAGTCAATATCTTGTCTCAATTTACTCGGTTTGCTTCATGAACTCTTTGAAATTCGCATTACGAATATTTATGCTCGTACGAGAACGAGAGTAGGTACCTTAACGAGAGTATTTCCCAAGATGAAGGCTGCCGCCGCAAGCTCCCGGCTAGCTCACGCTAGGAAGCTTTTACAGACGGTTTTTACGTTTCGGCAGAATCACGACGACACGGGGTAAGATCGAATCGCTCCATATATCTCCGAAAGTTCGAAGAGAGAGAGAGGGCGGGAGGTGTTATGCGTTTAATAAACGTACAATGGTCTTCGGTACGGAGCGGCGTGCAAGTTTGGGCGTTAGCATGCGTCTCTTATGACGGTGTGAAATTTCACGAGATTAAAAATTCAGAAATATACCTAACTCGCGAGAGATATACGAGCGGAGGGTGAAGACTTCTCCCGTTCTCTCTGCCTCGTGGCAAGCACCCCACGATTTTTCCCTATCTCCGAGCTAACAATTACGCCTTTCGCGAATTATGATACAATTGTGAGAGAAAGAGAGAGAATATAGAAAAGGTTTATCCTTTCACAGAGTGAAATTAAGAGGGGCTGAAAGTCGTATCGGTACAGGAGTATATACGGTGTTAACGAGAATTTATGGGCGCGATTTCATGCGCGTTTTGTCACGTTATAAACAAATCCGCTAGAGCAATGAATTATAGGAGACAAACATATTCCTGCGAAAGTGAATCTCGATTTTTAAGTATCGTTCACACAAGAATTTATGCTATTGCGCTAATAAACTTGTAAATTCAACGAAAAATTAGCATAATGATATATAATAATCATCGATCAGCGATAACGATATAATAATTTTTTAAGTAAATCGTCGATATGTAAAATACATTTATACTAAAATCCAGATGGAATATAATAGTGCGATTCAACGGCACTAAGTCTGATGTGGATGGTATTTTATATTTGGCGAGCGCATTATGAAAATGAAAAATGTTTGCTACGTTAGACACATTTTAACGGATGACAACTCCGCGCGGGTCCACCTACGACATTATATCTCAGATCCCCTCGCAAAATTCGCATTAGTGTCCCACGAATCCGCTATACCGTGACGGTCGACGCAATTAAACAAAAGCTTCGTTCTCGCAGGGAAAGCGCAATACTGAAATGTCTGCGTTCACCCTTTGGTCGACCCCCCCCTGATTCGCTCCCTTTCCGTCGGTTTATTAATGCGCATTGCCGGCGTGCCAGCGTAACCAAAAATTTTCCGTACGATTTAACGAATTTGTATTGTCGGAAATGGTCAATGGGAAGTATGTCTGGGTGGATGGTTTGGTGGTGGTTCGTGTTAATTTATGCAATCTTCTGGATATAAGCTAAAAATAAAGATAATAAGCTATCAATACTCCGAAATAATAATTTATAATTCCAATTCTCTATCGCGTTTCACTCTTTTTACTGTAAATAAATCACTCAAAATCTGCTTCGATAAGCAGTCGCCTTAATACGTTTATAAATTCTTAATTACGAGAGCTAATAATTGCTTACTGTGATAATTATGAAATTTGGTATTTTCTAGTCATGTTTCCCCATGTTTGACCCCATATTTAGAGGAATAATATATACGGCGACACACGCGGAACGGTTCGCGCAACTACTTGCCGGTTTGAGTTTCACTGTACGAATGACAGCGTGGCGACTTTGTGTAAATACAACTCTGTCACACGGTTGCTCGCTGTAATAATAAACATCAGGCAACGCGCCAGGAGAATGTTAGGGCCCGAACAAGCTACTTTGTGATAGCACTTCTGTAGAGCTACAAAATGGATCATCTGTTCGATCCCCGTTTTATCGATTTATCGCCGCATGATCGCGCGATGAGAATGGAGCCACGGCTTCTCGGCAATAAGTGAGAGTAGGTTGATTGGCATATAGGACCTTGATTTTATAGTTATCAATCCGGATACCGCGGTCCTATTCAGGTATCACTATCACCGAAAATAAAAAAATAACTCACCGACCGATGCGCAACAGCGGAG
Source organism: Temnothorax curvispinosus (assembly GCF_003070985.1). Lineage (NCBI taxonomy): Eukaryota > Metazoa > Arthropoda > Insecta > Hymenoptera > Formicidae > Temnothorax > Temnothorax curvispinosus. Next base: position 130,318 of record NW_020214791.1, read on the forward strand.
TTGTAAGCTGCAACCCTGCGTTGATCTCTGTAACGTAGAAATATTTTTACATTAAAGCAAGAAAACCTCGAACGAATAATGAGTATCGCGTAATGAGTGAATCAAGTTCCAGCTTGAGAAAGTGACGGAATCAGGATAGCAAAATAATAAACGAATACTCACCCCACGGTTGCCCCGCTGTCGCCCGATGCCTCCCAGGCCCCCTCCTCCTCTCCTCGGTCCTCCTTCGTTGTCGCATCTCCGTCGGCGCACTCACTCACTCGCGACGTTCACGAAAATCGACGATATCGTCGCTTATGATCGCGACACTTTGCACGACACTCCCGGTATTACCCTACGTTGATCTGTAACGTAAAAATATTTTTACATTAAAGCAAGAAATTGCGCCGGAGTTAAACCTCGACCGAATAATGAGTATAATATGAGCGAATCAAGTGGCGCTTGAAAAAGTGACAGAACAGGATAGCAAAGTAATAAACGAATAACACGAATAATAAACGAATACTCACCCCACGGTTGCCCCGCTGTCGCCCGCGATGCCTCCCAGGCCCCCTCCTTCTCTCTTCGGTCCTTTTTCGCATCTTTGTCGGGGCATTCACTCACGAAAATCGACGATATCGTAGCTTATAATCGCGCGACACTTTGCACGACACTCCCGGTATTACCCTGCGTTGATCTGTAATATAAAAATATTTTTACATTAAAGCAAGAAATCGCGCCGGAGTTAAACCTCGAACGAATGAGTATGAACGAGTAAGGAGCGAATCAAATCGCGCTTGAGAAACGGAATCCGCCACAGGACAGCAAAATAATAAATAAATAATAACAATTACCTCACGGTTGCCCCGCTGTCGCCCGATGCCTCCCAGGCCTCCTCCTCCTCTCCTCGGTTCTCCTTCGTTGTCGCACCTCCGTCTCTCACTCACCCGCGACGTTCGCGAAAATCGACGATATCGTCACTTATAATCGCGCGACACTTTGCACGGCACTCCCGGTATTAATCTCGCGACACGGCGCGTACTTTGTTACACGGCAACGAAAGAATCACGACGGAGAAGCTACGAACGAAACACGAAACTATCGATCCGCTTGATGCCCGTTGATCCGTGACGTCACCCAGGTAAACGCTAAATGGCGGAAAGAATTTCGTAATCGCGCGGCCAACTTCACTCGCCGGGAGCAACCGTCGCGCATCGCGGCGTGAGAACGCTACACTTTCTGCTTACAGATTAACCGCGATAAATTATCGATTTATGAACACTGTGTCGCCCACGATCGTCAGATATCGAAACACAATTAAGTACGAAGTTAAACGTACGATGTTAATAGAGATGTGATCTAATAATCGCTAATGACGCTAATTAAACACATCGGCGCGGCGTCACTCGATTTTGGGTCCGCTCAATTCCTTTATCCGCGTTCCGAAAACTTTATTCTGAAGCCGTACGACGCGCGACACGACGCGAGTCAAGTTGACGGTTGAGAAAAGTGGGACCGATTGTCTGAAATAATGTAATCGAATGTGATATACCTCGGAATCCGTATACATTCCGCGAAGCACACGTATTAAATAAACATTCACGAGCGAAAATCGACGATATTGTCGCTTATGATAGTTATGATCGCGCGACACTTTCGACACTTTTGCACGGCACTCCCGGTATAAATATCACAGTTTTTCGTAATCTGAATAGTCGGACCGGCGATTGGTGTATTATGTCCGATCTACAATAGCTGTAGTAAGCTGTAGTAAGCCTCAAGCCGTAAGAAATTGACTAATTACAGACGAATGTGAGGAGAATAATCGACTGTGATTGGTCAATTTCTTACATCTTGAGGCTTACTACAGCTTACTACAGCTATTGTAGATCGGGCATTAAGGCCTTCACATATAAAATCGCGTAAGAACGTAAAACGTAAACGTAAGAAAATCGACCAATCCCAATCAAGTATTGTGATGTCCGTAACCCCAGTAGGGGAAAATACTTGATTTGGGATTGATCGATTTTCTTAACGCTTACGTTTTACGCTTACGTCTTTACGGCATTTTATGTGCGAAGGCCTTTACTCCGCGATGCGATTCGGAAGTAACGACATGAGAACGGGGTCGCGGCCGTCACTAAAGTCACTGGATTGATATCTAGTGACTTCAGCCGTCGCGGGTCGCGGGCGCCGCGGTAACAGTGTAGCGGGGATAGAGGGCAGATAAGGTGACTAGACGCGGTGCGTACGTTCGGCGTGCCTCGTCAGCCTACCCCCCACTCCATCTCCGCTACTCATGTTTACCGCGGCGCTCGCGACTCCCTTCTCCCTTCTCACGTACGTGCGTCGTTGTCGTTGCTCTCGGATCGCATCGCGGAGTAATGCGTATCGTTGGACTCCGATGATTGTGATTACGGAAAACTGATGCGATACATCGAATGTTTGTGTAATACATGTGCTTCGCGGAGTTTATACGGACGCCGAGGTATGTCGCATTCGGTAATATTGACTTTCGATTACATTCTTTCGGGTGATCGGTCTTGCTTTTTTCAACCGTCAACTTGACTCGCGTCTCGCGTCGTGTTCGTGCGGTCTTCAGTGAAAGTTAGCGTCGTTTTTTCGGAACGCGGATAAAGGATACGAGTGAGTGAGTGAGCCCTAAAGTCGAATGACGCCGCGTGTTTAATTGGCGATCGTAGATCGCAGTCTCTTATTAACGTCGTGCGTCGTGCGTCGTGCGTTTAACTTAAACGTATTCAATTGTGTTTCGATATCTGACGATAGTGGGTGATATACGCAGTGTTCATAAATCGATGATTTAATCGCAGTTAATCAAGCAGCAAGTGTAGCGTTTTCACGCCGCGACGCGACGGTTGCTCCCGGCGAGTGAAGTTGGCCGCGCGATTACGAAATTCTTTCCGCCATTTAGCGTCTACCTGCGTGACGTCACGGGTCAACGGGCATCAAGCGGATCGTATAGTTTCGTTCGTAGCTTCTCCGTCGTGATTCTTCCGTTGCCGTGTAACAAAGTACGCTTCGCGTCGCGAGATTAATACCGGGAGTGCCGTGCAAAGTGTCGCGCGATCATAAGCGACGATATCGTCGATTTTCGCGAACGTCGCGGGTGAGTGAGAGACGCAGGTGCGACAACGAAGGAGAACCGAGGAGAGGAGGAGGAGGCCTGGGAGGCATCGGGCGACAGCGGGGCAACCGTGAGGTAATTGTTATTATTTATTTATTATTTTGCTGTCCTGTGGCGGATTTCGTTTCTCAAGCGCGACTTGATTCGCTCCTTACTCGTTCGTAATACTCATTTTTTCGTTCGAGGTTATCTCCGGCGCGATTTCTTGCTTTAATGTAAAAATATTTTTATGTTACAGATCAACGCAGGATAATACCGCAAGTGCCGTGCAAAGTGTCGCGCGATTATAAGCGACGATATCGTCGATTTTCGCGAACGTCGAGTGAGTGAGTGAGTGCGCCGACGGAGACAGACGGAGATGCGGCAACGAAGGAGGACCGAGGAGAGGAGGAGGGGGCCTGGGAGGCATCGGGCGACAGCGGGGCAACCATGAGGTAATTGTTATTTACTTATTATTTTGCTGCTCTGTGGCGGACTCCGTTTTTCAAGCACTTGATTCGCTCATTACTCATTCGTATATAGCAAAGTCAACTTTTTAAACCAGATAGAATTTGAAATACTGTTTTTTCCGTTTACTTGCCAAGAGATCAAGTAATGAGCAAATTTTTTAAAAATTATACTCCTCAAATTACTTTTTGTTTCAAAGTATAAATCGCCCTCACAGCTTACGTATTTTGATCAATCACCGGTAAACTTCGAGTACATCTGTACGCGAAACGTTAAAAGCCACAGGTTTAATTCATTCCTTCACGTGGAAGCCCATAGGTATGCATTGAATTCTGCAAATTCTTCGCGAAATTGCTCGCCGTTTCCGGCTCCATCGGCGAGAGCCGGCGCGGCGGGTCGCATAGAAATGGTCAATCGGACCCGTCCGTTCCGCGCCGAAAAATTCTTATCGCAAATAATATTCGTCAATCGGGACGGAGAAACACCGATCTTGCGGGCGAAAAAGGGATGAATGCGGGGAGAGATGGAATTTCGGCGAGTCATTATCGAGAGCGCGAAATGTCGATAGCCAGCCAAGTTCCACCCTTACTTCCTTTCCTTCTATTGGCCGCTTATTTCCACCATTTTCCACTTCTTTCCTCTTCGCTTGCCATCCCTTTCACCCACGGAAATGGATATGTTTTCCTCGAACCAAACGCCTCGTTCTCTTATTCCGCCCTCGGCCGAGCGAATGAGACAACTAGATATTACTATGCCACCGCTGACCCGTGCAAACAATGACGCCGTGAAAAGTATCCCTACACAGTAAACAGGATGAAAAATATCTAGCCTGGTTTTTCGTCCGTCTGCTATCCCTCCCATAAGCTGATTGAACGCGCCGGAGAAAACTCCGAGTTGGACATGCACGCAGCTTGTCGACGAAACGACGCGTCATCACAGAGATAAACTTTTTTGTCAGAAGATTCATGAAAATTATTATATACTTTGCTGATTGTAGAACCGCTAAATAGATAGCGAGCGTGTTTAAAAATTTATTTCAAACAAATTGCTGAACGTAACATAAATATTTAGTAATATATAAAGATAATATCTGCAACATATACATATTTATAAAAAGCTTGCTCCAGTTATACGCTAAAAAAAAAAAAGAATTTTATTTATGGGCACGTTTGTGCTTTGAGTGCCATTCTATACAAGAAAATGTAATAAAAATGTAAAAAAAATTGCTCACGACCCTATATTGTAATATAAATGTAAAATGTATTCAATCGTTTTCCCTCCGCTCCCCTCCGTATTACTTCATTTCCCATTGCGTAGCAAAATTTACTTTTGATCGGAATTATAGATAAATAGGTAAATTTCTGCTGCTGTTTTCCCTCGCGGCATTCGTTGATCGATACCCATATTACATCCGCCGAGATACGTCGTCGCTCCCGTATATATTCTCCCCCCATTACTGTACTCGAGGACAGCGGTGATCTACGATCGCGGTGTGGACAAAGGGATCTGTTTCGCGACTTTCATAAAAGCCCCTTTGCACGCGCTAAATCCTTCACTTTTCCAATCGCAGCTGCGCACCCTCCCGCACCCCGTAACTCATCCCGTTCGATCAATTAGGCGTGGAGTAGGACCCCACGGAGACACTTCCACGGTGTTTTGGAATTTTTTGCATAAATCCGCTTCAGAGACGGACACGGGGAAAGTACTGACGGCTGATTCAGACCTTGCGCAGCGGCAGAAAGAGAGAGACAGTGGGGGGAGGTCGAACGAGAGACGGCAAACGAACAGGGGTGGACAGCGTGAAACATTGTTTTAGGACTATAAATAATCGTTATTGCCGCGTTAATCATGGATAGTCGAGAGGCTCCATTATTCGTAGTACTGCAGAGGCAACTCACGGTATGTTATTGCCCCCTTCAACTGTAGGGTCGGCATAGCGCCAACCCTTACGGTTTTGGTGCGGCTGGTATTGCTGCTCGGTTCTCAGCATGCCGCGAATTGCTGAGAACGAGCCGATCGAATCGCGCACGTCGGATGCTACGGCCCACAGCCTAGAATCCCCTTTATTGATATCTACATACCCGATGAGTTTTCAAGGTGCCTATTGCCTCGAATGCTGCGCCTCGAGGATTCCCATTGGAACTCGCGGTGGCGGGCGCAATTATTCCTACCCCGTGTTAACTTAACGCAGATCGCATAGATCCCGCATAACGAGATTTATCATAAGGCTCGCTTTGCTGCACGTATACTAATTTAGATGTAAGGTAAGTTGGTATAGAGTGAGACAGAGAGAGAGAGAGAGTCGATAAAATATGCAAATCATTTCAAATCTAACGCCTCCTATCAAGAATCATGTAGAATGTATTTACAAGATATTATAAAAATAAATTAAAAATTTGACCTCACGATAATTATAACTCTCATACACCATGATATTTGCAATTAAATGTATTCATTGCTATACATATTCAGTCAAGCATTGGAATTGTGTTAATTGGATAAATAGTATATTAAATTAATTAACCGCAATTATAAATACTACAAATCAAATATTCAAATTATTGAATTATGAGGTTTTGATCGTGAGAGAAGTATATATTAATACAAACGTATACGTATAAATATTAATTTCGAAAAGAATCTTATTAATTTAAATATTGATTTGCAACTCATCTCTCGAATTATAATATTCATTACTTTTGCATGTTGCTTTTAATAAATGGAGTAGAGCGTATATAAATTCGGAACCCAGTTATCGACGTAATTTGTTAGTTTAATTTTAGTAAAATATTACGTAGCACATGTGTAGCTAGTTAAAACCGAAAGCGTTGGAAAAACATATTAAATATTAAAAATTTTTAATATGAAGTCAGTGTATTTCAAAATGCAAAAACTCAATTAAATTGGCTAAATTTGCTCTTCCGTAACATTTATGACTTCGTCATTCTATTCAAACACACTGAAAAATACTGAAAAACGACAAGAGTCAACGATTCACTTGGTAAACACATAAATCTAACGTGGTTGAATGTTTCGTCTTTTTACTCTTTCTCTTCAGTGCTGTCATATCGCCATGCGTAGGTAAACTTCAAGCATATCGAGAGACAGGCAAACAGTCACATTCGAAATTCGATACGGTCCATCGCGTGGGGTTGATCGACGTTCTAATAAATCAAAGGGCAATGTCACGAGCGTCACGAGCATGCGGAGGAGTAGACAGCCGAGATTAACTTATCGAACCGAGAGTAAAGCCGGCTACTACGGATGACTTTCGGTCCGATCAGTCCGTCCAGGGTCGGATTAAGGTACGAACAATCGACAGAGGTCTCGGAATATCAAAGTAACAAGTAACAATGTCGTTTCTGCTTTACTGATTATTTGAGATTGTATTTTTGTACAATCTCTTATTGGTGTTTCAAATTTAGCTATTTTTAATAGAATACATAATTTTAGAAGCCACTGCGGAAAACGAATAATATGCTAAAGTATAAACTAAAATACCCAGTGTTGTCGAGAATTAAATTAAAAATTTGAGCAATCAGAAAGATCAATATAACGATAATTTATTATGCTCCTTTTTGGCTCGTTTGCTCGTACCACGAATATTCGGCTATTTAAATCGAATCGTGCGGAATCGGCTATTCCACCACTCCGCCGCAGTCCGCACACGCACGCAAGTAGGGTTGTTTTAGGAACAGATCCTTCGTACGAACGTTAATTATGGAAAACCAGACACCGCACCGTCGGTCTACCAGTAATCCTACGTCATCCGACGCCACCCACAATCGGACGTTGCGTCCGTCGAACGAGACGGAGAGAGCGGAGGACCCGGCAGGTGGAAGGACGACCGATGCGACCTACTGGTTATCAGATTAGTCCGGTCCCCACAGTCCGTACCGAATATCGTTAACTGCTCTCGTAATCTCGTTCCGAGACCCGGTGCCGTGATGCAGCGTCGAGGAATTTGCAGTCGAGACACTTCGCAAACTTCGCCAATGGAAATGCCGTGCAAACGGGCGATTGTTCTTTTTTCTCCGGGCGCATTGAGGTATTGAGAGATTCGACGACCATACGATTCGTTGATTAATGAACGGCGCAACGACTAGCTTTGAAAATCGGTTTTTTGCGGACAGTCGTTTAGTCGGTTGTCGCTCGCTTCCATTCAGCTTGTATTGGAAAAGCAATGAAAGTCGACGTGAGCGGCAACGATGTATCGACGATTATAAAATCAAGGCGTTTCAAAACATTGCTTTCATTTAAAGTGGTCCCTACTGGCTCCGCGTCTTTTCTAAATTATACTTCGTCCGCGAATCAATCACGTTCGTTCTTGATAGAGCAATAGTTTAACGTAGGCAGTGTCCACGCTCTTCTTGCATACTCCATACGCGGAGGAGGCTGATCGATGGGCCGATAATTGCGCTAATTTCAAATAGGAATGGCGATACATGGAAAGGGAGAGGGAGAGAGGAATGGGGAGAGAGCGCGCACATACTCGACCCCCCATAGTCGTCGGGTATGCAGCGCGGATAATACACGCCGGATAATATTCCTACGTATGTAACCGCGCATTATTACGCGTTATTACGCGTACCGCGAATGCGTACGCTCGCACACGCGAGGGGGCATCGATTCCTCGCCATTATTGTCGCTTCGTGTCCCCGTAGATCGGAGAGCGTGCAGAGGCGCCCCGATAAATGCCGCGCCTACCTCTTCCGAGTCTCGTGGGCACACATCAGTAATTGCATTCTCGTAGGTGCACATGTATTATATGCGTGCCCGGAAAATGTAAGAGCATACGCGCGCGAACGAGATGTGAAAGCGTCCCTAACAACGTCACGGGAATCCTCACATGTATCCGAATATGACGGTGCAATATTAATACTGTCTACATTAGCGATAATATCTCGATACCATTTCAACTTATTTTTATTACATACGTGCGTAAATATCATCTTTCACGCACATCGTGATGTAAAAGGTACAGAATTTTCCGAACGAATCAAACGTACTTTGCGAATTAATAATTTCGTAACGATAATTTCTCTCTCTCTCTCTCTCTCTCTCTCTCTCTATTCCTCTGGATTGTTATTTACATTTTACTAATTGATAAAAATAACATTAAAGCCCCGATCGTACTCGATGAAAATCATCAATTACGCGCTTCACGTTCCCGCTACTTCGCAATCGCTAATTACTTGCGAACTTTCTCCGTTATATTCCCTTTCTGATTTTATCATAAATATTGTTACAGGCAATTTTCCTACGTAGTTGTTACCCCGTAGTCGTGGAAAAGAAACGGCTTTCCGAGTTCCGTAATTATTTTTTGCCTTACGGCTTCTCGACGAATGTTATAACCACAGCTAACTAGATCGCGTGCAAACATCGCGAATGAAAATTGGAAATGCGCGATCTGCACACATTTATGTTTGCGTAGCTTTTTTCCTATATATAAATAATACTTTTTTCACGATATTAAGTTTATATTTTACGACTTTGCTCAAGCGAATCAATTTCGTTTCGAAAGTTTTGTCGTTCTATTCGAGATTGATAAAAAATGAAGATCACTTCGATGAATGGGCATTCAGAGAGTAAAATTTTCTCTACAAAATCTAACAAATCTACTAAACAGCTTTCCCGAGTCGTCATTGCACATTCACTGTACAATAAATATTTATTGAATTTCTCGCGATTCAATAATCGACTTGTGAGAGAAGCTCGTATAGTTTTGAATATTGTAGGTATCATTTTTTCCCGAAAATTTGAGAAAGAAACGTTTATTTAATGAAAAGCTTATCTTGAAACTCAATGGATCTGTAAAACATTAAAATAATTTCTAGCAAAATAAGATTAACTTTATTCTTTAAATAATAGCTGTAATAATTTTTTTTAATGTGGTAATTAGTCAATTATTCAGATTATCATTAAAAGAGGGAATTAAGTAATAATAGTTGAACAATTTAATATATCAGACTCATTTTAGACAATCTATAATTTGTGGCAGATTTTACAATGGAATTTTATCTACAAATTTATATCTCGTGCTTTTTGATAAATGTACGTATTTTAATATGTATTTTTTGTACTCATGTATTCTGATTATTCTTAAATGTATATTATTCAGAATATAACATTATAAAACTTATATAACAAACTCTATTGTAAATTCTGAATTACAGATTGTCTCAAATGAGCTTTAATAATATACATTTATGTACGAATTAACTCAGTTGAAATCCTTTCATTAATTAAGATTCAACTAACAATATTTCCATTTTAAAATACTTTTTTAATTGAACAGAATTAATTGTTACCTTAGGCAATGCCAATCAATCTACAAAATAAACCGCCAACTGTAAGATAACAGTTTATTGATCGCAAAGAACGAAATAAGTTTATCGTGATTTTATATCACGTGGAGCCGCGGCTTCTCGGCAGCATGAGTGGTGGAGATGGAATGAAGGTAGGCTGACTGGGCATATCGAACTGTCATTTTATAGGAAGCTTAATTTCCAGCAAGCGGCGGGACACAAGTCGACACAAGCATCGTTCTATCTTTCTTTTTTGATAATAAGTAACAAAGATAAAATGATACTTGTGTCGACTTATGTCGCTTGCTGGAAAGCTCCCATAGTTAGTTAATCAAAATACCGGAGAAGCCACGGTCCCCTATCACTATCACCGAGTATCCGCACGTAACCTGTATAATAAAAAGTCGGCAGAGGATTATATATTATAAAAATATTTTCTAGAGAGGCTCTAGAAAGAGAGAGAGAGAGAGAGAATGTGTTATAAATATATATTAGTCCATTTGAACTCACCGACCGATGCGCAACAGCGGAGTTGTAAGCTGTAACCCTGCGTTGATCTATAACATAAAAATAATTTTACATTAAAGCAAGAAATTGCACCGGAGTTAAACCTCGAACGAAAAAATGAGTATTATGGTTGTGGACGCATTAAATTTAGCCGCGGTGGTTTGTTTGGTGTTGCGAATAGACATTTTTCGTTTTCTCTCGCGAAAAATTGGATTGAAAGGTTTCGTCGGTGTTGGTGTATCATCAGGTAAAGCAACGAAAGACAAGCGAAAGACAAGCGGTACGGATGCAACGCCGACGACAAACGAATGTAAACGAGGTAGGGTGTGAAAACTCGACGTACGACGAGAGAGAGTTTGATAGTTGTTTACAAGCGTCTACTATTCCTGCTTGACTCGTTACTTAAGAGCGTTCGTCTCGTTCCTTTAGTATGCGAAATGTCTATTGTTATCTTGTCTCAATTCTGTTGCTTGAAACTATACAACTTCAACTACAATTTCCAATATATACGTATAAAACATCACTTGTATTTGTATTTAATAATTCCCTCGATTTTCTCGCACATTTAGAATCTACTCTTTCTTCAAAACATTATTTCCAGTATTATGTATATCTTGATAACTGAGCTTCGAATACCTCGATACACCCTGTATACCGTTTGAACTGTAAATGGATGTTACAAATGGGTTTTTGCTAATTTTCTCATAAATATACCATTATGACATTCGTTATTCGGAGTTGAGTGGAAATATGTTTGACATATTTCTGGTCCTGCTTTCGAAAATAATAAACGTTTTCATTGATTCAAGCAAACGCGCGGAATAACTTCTGATATTTCAATAATGTGAAAAAATCCGTGAAATATATAGCTATGGCTACGTGCGGGGGTGTGTTTTTGGCCGTGCGTGTTTTCATGCGTCGCGTACAAATCGATTGTCAGAAAGGCAGCATTTAGCAGGGATTGTTGTAACCTGCACTTTCCACGATTGCGTAAATTATTTCCATAATTTCTCTGGTCGTCCCGCGGAGCTACTATATTTTTACGATAATGGGCTCCCATTACTCTTTGTACTGTACCACCAACACGCGCTCGAGGTATAATATAACCGATTTCATCTCACGCAGCTTTACCGCTACGGGATCCATACAAATATCTCTGCTATCTGTCTAATTTTCCATGTGTCGTTTACGCAGTATTTATGTTGCAATTAAAATCGTGTCTATCACCATCATGTCTCATGTAAAAACATATCTCTGTTTGACAATGCGTACGTAAATATGCTTTGCCGTTTGTTATATGCCGCTTATCATTTTTAATGTACGATAATTTTATAAAAAATAGTTATTACGATAATATGTTTTTTCGTAAAATTATTTTTTATAAAATTAATTGACTGTAAAACACATATATTACGACACAAATACAAACACAACGGGTATTTAGTGAATCACGATAGAGTGATAAAGTGGTTCACGAAATGCAAAATCACCTAACCTATACACAAAAACCGTCGAAAACAAAGGTCCGAGTGTGACACAAGGCCATTAACAAGATTCCGATGGCCGTCGATTCGCATCTCACTCCTCACAAACGGCGGGATGTTAATTCGTTTTCACGGTAGACAGGGCCGCCAGGGTAGAACAACGAGAAAATCGATAAAACCAATAAGCCCCGGCAATAACGTGCTAATATCCTGAAGACCATTCTCGCCTGCAGCGCGTAACCTCCCCTTTTGCTGCTCGTAAAGTGTGTGAACGAACGTTCAGATTCCTTCGTAATTGTTCCTGCATGACTTGCTCCTGTCAATAGACCGAACCGCCGCTCAAAATAGACATACAGATCGTGTCGTGACACTTATTTGTTATGTCGTAATTTTTATGTAAATTAAGAATGTGCAGGCAGTATAACTGAATCATGTACGTGATCAAGTATCGTTAAAGTGTGACTATTAAGTATATTTAGTAAAATGTTTATTATTACAAGAAAGAGATAAATAAGAAAAGAAACGGAAGAAAGAAAAATGTGATATTTACAATCATATAAGTTGAGAAAATTTTCAGAGAAAATATATTTAATGTATTAGTTATACAAGTTCTTGTTAAGTGCATTTTATTTTTAAAGAATTTAAGATACCGAAGGAAAGATACGATATATAATAAAGGAAAAGATTTTTGTAAAATATACGGAATAATCTAATATCAATGACCGATGTTGTCGTCATACATAAGTTTCATTGACAATGCATGTAAACTTACGACATATCTACTTTAATTGTCTGCAATGGACGTGAAAGTTCCCCTTGCTAAATCGTGCATGAATATATACTATATATCTTGAAGCAGAATATGCGTGACATCGCTAGTTTATCGACTGCATTAAAAAAAATTCATAGATTTAAATTATTTTAATGAACTATGTAACTTTAATTGTTTGTATTATTTCATGGACTTCTTCAATATATATATGTTAAAAAGACAAAGTTTCTAACTAACTAAGGAGCTGAGATAACTTGATGATTTTATGAAATTAGCTACAATTTAATATAAGAGTCCCACGACTGTACTTATATATAATAATAGATATGTTTTAAAAATTGATTAAAATTCTAATGTCAAGATTACATAATTTTCGAGCTATAACGATTATTAGAAACGACCCGCACAATGTCATATCAAGATTTTCGATTCTACGTGATCTAAAATACGACATTGTAGTATTATACATTTGTTGCCGCGAACATTATATATTATATATGTATAATATTACAAAAAACTTTTCCTTCTCTCTCTCTCTCTCTCTCTCTCTCTCTCTTTCTTTCCATTATCTTTAAAATAACGTCACGTTAGTTATACACTACCGCTCTTACATTGTCGAATTAGGACAGCGGAAAAGCGCGACAATAATCCACCCGTCAAAATTAATACAAAAATAAAAGTAGCAGAATATTCGACGCTATAGTCTTCTTCCTTTTAACGGTAATGTCTCCCAATCCGAGTTCGATATATCGATGTGGTTACAGACGGAATAGACGATAGAGTGACGGTAAGAGCTTACGCACAATGAGAGGAATAAAGAACAACGAATTAAACATAGAGAGAATTCATAGTTGTATACCTTTTTTCAAAACCGTGTCTATGAATTCTCTCTATATATAATTCCTTGTTTCTTATTCCTGTCATTGTGCATGAGCTTTAATACAGAGCGAGTTGGCACGCCTTGTTCACCCAAAAAAAAATATTCTGCAGTTTAGCGGTTCCTGGTTCATGCTAGAGGATTTTCCTCTGAAATAGGGCCTTAAGAAGATGTTTTAAACTGTAGAGGAATATCCTCTAATCATGAGACTCTAGATTCAAGATTGTGCAGTCCTCTTAATATTAGAGGACATTGATTTCCGATATTCACCCGAAATAAATAAAAAAATTATTTATTTTGAAATTTTATTACTATTTTATAACTAAATTTGTTTCTTAAGATGTATATCTATGATTATAAATATTTTCTTGTATTGGAAAAAACACTTACCTTGGTGGGATCGAACTCGGGACCTCTGGATCGTGAGCCAACTGCCTTACATGGTAGACCACTTCTTAATTTGATGTAAGTGTTATATATTGTCTACATAACCAGCGCAAATATATAATTTTCCAAAAATCATCTTAATAAACAAATTCAGTTTAAAAAGAGTAATAAAATTTTGAATTGGATATAAGATATATGATATAATATTTCTTAATGTCGGGTGAATGTCAGAAACCAGTGCCGGCTTATCATGAAATTTTGTGTTCGTAAATATATTTATGAAAATAGTATGTTTATAAAGTTAAAACGTTAAAACATTCTTATCAAATCCTTACAAGGGCCTCAATAGACAAAAATAAGAAAACGTTTCTTATGGCATCCCTATAATAAATAATGATCGGGACCTTATCCGGTTAGCCCTAATAAATAAGTATTTATGAAGTTAAAACATCCTTATCAAATCCTTACAAGGACCTTATTAGATAAAAATAAGGAAACCTTTCTTATGGAATCCCTAATAAATAATGATAGGGACCTCATCAGGTTAAAATAAGGAAATCTTTCTTATGACATCCCTAATATATAACTAATGATCGAGAACTTATGTTATATAAGGCCATTCTTAATAAAGCCCCTTGCACAATACCAGGCAACAGGCAATAGGAACAGGGAATACAAATCAGAAATCAATGTATAAATGCAGAATAAACAGTGACACAGGCAATAGACACAGGAGTTTCCGTCACGTTGGAAATTATGTGTCTATTGCCTGTTGCCAACAAATCATAACATTCGAATATTTTAGGTTGTAATTAACGATTTTTTATTATTTCCTGTTCCTATTGCCTGTTGCCTGGCATTGTGCAAGGGGCTGAACTTTCTACACGGGCGTCTCGTGTGGTAGCGTACGTATCGCGTAGCTAATAAGACGATCGTCTTTTAACTTTAACGCGCGCGCCGCAAATATCTAGCATATCCTCTTATTTTAAGAGGCTAATAGTAGAATTTACTGTAGAGGAATTTACTCTTGATTATAGCTTACGCATCCACTCATTTATAAAGTAATACGTATTACTTAAAGAAGGATATTCTTTATGTAAGATTTTTTGCTTAGAGGAACTGCTAAGAGGAATTCCCCACTTATCGGCAGAATATTTTTTTTTGGGTGATTCGCTAGTTGATTTACTTCTTAACTTACCCACCCCTCCGCCGCGATTCGACGCTAGTGAATAAATGAATTATATATTCGAGACAACAAAATGCTTGGTGCACGGTCTCAGTGTTTATTATCGCAATACACAGCGGGCTGTTGTTTACACGATGTTAATACCGCACTATATTACTCGAGCGGTGGAAGTCGAATTGCCAGACAGCGATGATATTTCGCGACAATTTATTATTCATTCTTTCATTCACGGTACTTATATAGAATCAAAGCGATAGAGGATAGAAATTATACATTATCGTTTCGCGACGGTTCACGAATAATTCCGTGATAGTTAGATCTGAATTTATTTCGCATAGCGTTTTTCGCCATTTCAAACGTAATTTAATGTTAAAGGTTTTTAGATAGAAAGCGGGGAATAACACATGAATTGTCAGATCGAATGCTTCAAGTAACGGAAAATTGTGACACGTATTAGATGTCGAGATACATACATTTTTTAATAATTTCGTGTATTTCGGGAGATTGTGAGTCGTGTACGATTAATATCGAACGTGCCATGCAAAATGTCGCGCAATCGTACTTTGATTATAATTAATTCGCGTGCGGTCGTTATTAATTGTTCTTTTGTGAGTATTGTGTTAACTACAGCGAAAGAATCTGAAAGAAGGAAAAGAAAAAAGAGGAGAAGGAATTATAGGGAACGGATGATGAAGGAGCAATATTGAAAGTGATTGTGTAATTTAATAATTGTATATATTATGTGTTACTTATAATATTAATTGTTTATTCTTGTTTATTTAAGTCGTTTCTTTGATTGATTAAAATAAGAATTAAAAAAAAAGCATTTAAACTATTTGATAATATTTAATAAACCGCAATTACGCTCAGATTATATAGATATAAATGTAAAAATATAGAAACGAAGTAGGTAAATATCATATTTCATCTCATATTTTGCAATTGTACGTTTCAAATGTTTTAAATATAGAAAAATGGTACGAAGACGTAAAAAATTGAATAAAATGTGTACAGAAAATTAGATTTTATATTCATAACTACAGTTGTATAAAATAAACAATGGAGCTAATTGATACTATATAAATGTCGCTCCATTTTACGCTTCAATTTTAATAAAATTTAAAAAAGTATTATATTTAAGGGAAATATTTTTTTTAATTACATAATTATTGTATATTAAATATTTGTGTAAAAACGAAGAAAGAATTTAATACGCCCAATAATAATTTTAATTAGTAATAATCTGTCATTTACTAACATCTTTGAATAACATTATCTGTGATGAGAAGAAAATTATTCCTTGCATCTTTTCACATTTCTATTATATTTGTTAGACAATTTATTTAGCAAGAAAAAGTAATCATGCATTTACTTAGATTAATCCATAATAATTATCTAAACCAAATTTGTGCAATAAAAGCGCGCTGTATAAACATTTTCATGTTTCTTTTCTTAATGAAAGAATAAAACAGTATTTGATTTTAATATTGTTATAAACACGAGAATTTGTATTTATTAATGCAATTTATTTTAAATCTCTACGACCATCCGAGATATTGTAATTTAAAGATATAACGATTTTTATTTTTGTAATGAATCGACGACACCTCGCAAACTAGTTGATTAAAATAAGCGATACTTAGCGCTAGAATCTCAGTTTTCAAACAAGATCATATCTCTGCAATTTTTATATATAGAGATATTAACGATTATACCGATTCGCGATTTCGATAAAAACTTTTTTACGCGCGTCGGGTTTAACTTACAAAATACATTCTAATAATCTAAGTATATTCTCTCCAATGTGATCGAAAGATAGAAATGATAATTTTATTAACTTTTTCGATCACGGTTGTTTGCACACACGTTACCTACATAAAGTTTAATAAGTTCGTAGTTGCACAAATGAGTGCAACTACTTATTGTTAGTCTATCTTTCCTCAGAGAGAAAAGATGGACTAACAATAAGATTTTTAAGCTATAAGTTTTCATACAATTAAAATAAAACAGGCACAACGTGATATCAATTAAACATGAGCGGACTCTCCGGATTCCGTTCCTTCTTCCAAAACGATCGCCTGCTGCTACATCATGTATAAAAGTTTAAAAATCATTTTCTATTAGTATGCGGAATCCGGCAGGGCGCGACGCATTGCGAATTCAGGGCACGATGGCTTGCTTCCTCAGTCTCGGCCTAACAAAGTTACATACTCGACCCGCACCCCTGTCAATAATGCCACCGAACAACTGCGCACGCCGGCGGGGGCGAATGAACTGTATGTTCGTGAACTTCCCATCGTGCCCCCCCCCCCCCCCCCGCCTCTGTTCTCTCGAACCCCGTATTTGAGATATGTCAGGTGCAAGAACGGGTCGATTTAATCCTCTAATTCTCTAGATCGACAACAACCTTTACGAAAGAACTTCGAAACTGCGTTGTTTTGCATATTCTATTTCTCTTAAACCTTGAGCTCACTTCCTTAATAGGTCTAATTAAAACGTGTAGTTTACAACTTTTGTGGATAAAATTTTTAGAAAGATTCGCGCTGTCATTAAAATTTCAAGATCTTTTGTTCGCTTTTGTTAGCAAAAGTTTACTTTTTTTATAAAGTTATCATTATTTTGATGCAACGCAATTCTGTATACATATATGTAGCCGGTAATAGCGAGAAAGAGACAATTCTGAGGACTACAATGGAAACGATGCATTATAAACGGATGATTCCGAATTAAATTGTCCTCTGTCACGCTTGCCGAATATTAGTCTGCATAAAAACCAACTGTTGCTCCTTGCGATGGCACGACTCGGAGATCGATCGAATGTCGTCCACCTTCTGGCGAGACGTTTTGACGAGAAAAAGAGACTAAATACCGCGATAACTATCAATATTTTCGCAAGAATGCAACGTATGGGTTTCCATATGACGTTCTGATATCGCGGAGATTCAATTTCGCGCGGCTGTGATTTATAAGCGACATTTTACTTCGATATTTATTTCAAAGGTCGGCCGTTTTTCTTTTTCGATTAACTTCAACTGTCGTTTACATTTAAACACGTCTCTCGATGTCGTGCAATTTCGAATGTAGCTCGAGTGACATTCATATCCAACTTTGAGGAAGCTTGCACGGCCAATTCAGTGGGACATGTCGTCCGCGTTCTCTTCCACAGTAAAGTCTCAATAGACATGGCTTTATGTCTTCTTTCTCCATTGAATATCTATTCCAGATATGAAATCTTCAAACATGACGTTCCACCAACCACGATATTCCAATATCTTGTTCGGTTAATCTTTAAACAAGCGCAGGCAACTTCTAATATGATTTCTGCATGCTCTACATAGTCTATATAAAGCGCTTTTCCGCAAGAAAAAGAGTAAATTTTACCTTTATCAATATCGAATTAGGTCGCATCGATTCTTAATACGGAAATACTGATATTCCTACATTTTATACAAGATAGCAGCAAGCGCAATCCACGTTAGAATATTAGCTTTAACTTCGGGAGATCTTAATAGCTTACAATTTTATCGCCGCGGAATTAAGTCACATTGGTTTCCGATAATCGCGGTCACGAATATTCGTGCGCCTTGTAAGAATCTCGCTCGCATAAATCTAATCGCACTTCGCGATATCGACGGGTCGATAATGTCACGCGGAATAAAGCGGCGACAGTCATTTGTTTCGCGCTTCCGAGAACGGGGTGTACGCTTCACCGCTATCCAGGACCACAAAAGGGACTCGATACGATTTTATGGGGACAATCTATTTCGTAGGACATTACTTTTATCGCGGCAAGTGAAATGGACAAAATTGCGAACGGGTTTACGGTGCCGTTCTCTTCCAGTCGCGCTTTCAGAGAACGTCCCGGCGAGAACGGATGAAATTTCTTGGAGATGGCCAGCAAGAGCGCGGCCGGAATTCGAAAAATGAAAGACTTCTCGCTTCGGCGGGCCGCCGGCGCTGTCGCCGTCGCGGATCGATTTTGTCTCGCTCTACCCTTCGTACGTTATCAAACTTAACCTCCAACACGCACAATGAACCAAGTGGCCGATTTCTCGAACTTATTTCTCCTTTTAGTTTCGTAATGTTTCTTTCTCTTTCCTTCGTTTTTTGTTCTCATCTAAAAAGAAATTTAAACGAAATTTTAGCGAATGTGAAACATCTCTGAACAGGAATTTTAGTGAACTCATTAACAGACATTTTCGATAATGGCAAATAGAGTTTATCATAGAGTTTATCTACTCCACGACCACAGTGCTAAAAAAAGACTAATGTGTCTTTTTACCGATAAGAATTTTTTGTTCGCACTTGGGGAAAAGCGTAGCAAATCTGGGAAAGTGGATTAAATCAGATAATCCTTCATTTTTGTGAGAGATAGGAGAGATTCGATAAACACATCGCGAACAGGAGTAGATTGACTACTAATTTTCCCATTTATCTGCTTTTACCCTACTTTCTTCTACAAGCATTGTAGAAGAAAGTAGGGTAAGTACAACTATCCATATTGACGCGAATAATTACATACAAGATCAACAAGTATTATCTACGTATAATTTATTTAACACTGAAATAGCGGCATTTAAGCATATAAATTGCATCGAGAATCTCGTGACGAGGTTGTTGCCGAAAGGACCTAAGCCCTTTAAGCAGCCTATCGTTGATTCTAGCGTCGTAGTCTGGGTTCAACCGCGACAATTCGAGCGTGCAACGATGGAAAATGAGAGAGAGTGGTCGCCACGGATCGCTTTCGTGTCGCCTAGCCAGCCGCGCGTTATCAAACCTCGGGCACGCGCAATGGACAAAGTGGCTGAACCCCTCTCACCACACTCCTCCATCTCCTTCCCCCTCGTTGCCCTCCTCGCCTGAGGAGCAATTTCGCGGTGAAATTTGAGCGAATGCCGTGTAAGTCTCGGAACCGCGGACAATTTCGTGGTAACGTTAACAAATACCGTTGCACGCTCGTGTCCCATGCCACGTTTCCGGGATACGGGCTGACGGTGAACCCTGCGCAGTCGCCTCGCTCAGTCCCCCCCCGCGACCCCCTCCGCCCACTCCTTCCACACAGCCGGAAATTAATATGAAATTGGTCTGTAATCCGGATAGTCTGCACACCGTAGACGCAAGAAAATGATCTTCGGGCACGTGGCATTGCGTGCCCGGGCCACTCGTTTAAATACGACCGCGTGGATTATTCTCTCCCCCCCCCCCTCGCCGTACCTCAACTTCACCGCCGCCCGATCGCAATCCCAATTTTGCTCTTTGCCGTTATACCGTCCCCTTTCGGCGGTCTATTCTCCGGCATGAATGTTTCTTTGCCCTCTCTCGTGATTTAAGATCGCGGCAACGCAAGGAACGAGGAAACGAATTTTGTTAATTTCTCTCCCGCGATTCCTTTCGCCGCGTGTAATATGATTGTTGGGGAGGAAAGAATTTGGAGGTACATTGCTAGGTGATTACGCGCTTCCGTACGAGATATATTTTCCCCGAGTTGCCGAGAGCTCCGCGTTTGCGTGCACAAGAAGTACAGAGTAGTGTAATAAGTTAAGTACGGAGAAAGTATTAAGTACAACACATACACAACACACAAAAACGCGTACAAGCACATACACAGATGCAAAGTTGAAAAGCTACTATATATATACAAAAGAAATTGCATCACGTACTAACAGCAAAATTTAATTTTAACCATCGTCGCTATACAGCTGTAATGTACTGTGCTGATAAAGCGACGTGTTTGCTATTAAAGCGAAATTCCAGTAACGCAATCCAAATTTGACTTCATTGCGAATTAGTGTAATCGTACGCGTGGAACTATGCGATATTAGATCGAGTTGCCCGCCAATATTTTATAGGGTGGTATTAGCTATTTTATGGTAATGTGCCACCAATTTGCATGTTCATCTAATCCACAGCGTATTAAACATTCAATAGTTCATTATACTGCAAGCGTGACACTAAATAAATACCGCGGTGTGCTTGACACAAATGGTACGTGTCCCATATTCAAAAGAAAATCTATTCGCCAGTACAATCGCGCGTAGGACAATTCAATGGCGCATATTTTAGTTCTTTCACCCAAATTCGTTCGTGCTTACGAATCTGTATTTTGCGAAGGCAAAGGAAGTATTAATGGGAACAGCTTTTACAATTTCTCGCACAGAAACCTAATTTTTTTTTTAATCGATTCCATCTGTCTCGTTGGAGTCTCGAGAAAAGAGGAACAAGCGCACTTTTACAGACTAAGTCTTCCTTCATTTATTAAAAGAACTAACTTCTCCGGAGTTAAACAAAATTTCTTCATCGAGAAGGGAAAACTTTCTCATTAAGACCATTAGGTCATCGAGCAAGTTCTCATTTCTTTTAACTTTTCGTCCTGTTGTTTATTGTGAACAATAGACTGAAGCGTACAAGATGTTGTACGCTTACAGAATCAATTTATATATCGATATATTTATTTTACACTGCTGCATGCAGGCGACCTTTATATACTTTTATTTAATAAATAAGAAATTTCTTAGCACAAACCAAGCTCGATTTCATCGTACTTCCATTTTGCCTCTTGCTGCTGAATGTACTAAATCCAAGCGGTGGGTTGGTCCACGACGTGTCTAATCCAGTGGGAAAGTGCCGCGTCGGCATTTAATCCTGCCGATCCCACGGATAATCGAGGCGATGGTGTATACATGGAAGAAACATTCCGTTAATCTTCAAATATATATCAGCGCGACCGTATATAAAAGAACGGGACACCGTGCGCCGAGCCAATTTCAACGCCCGAGTAATTTCGAAATTTCTCGGGCCGGGAGGAAACGAACGGTACGACACGGCAGGGTCGGAAGTTTTCGATCGCAGAATGACGAGCGTGAAATCACTGGATGCTCCGCGCATTATCTCGGAAACAGATTTCTATCCATCTTCATCCGGCTGACGTTGCATCACCTGTATATAAGCCGTGAGGATGGGGCGAGCAAAAACATAAGAAAGTTGCGCGTTGAGGATAAGAAGTGAGATATCGTTGCGGACTCCATCTTGCGTTCGTTTCTTCCGGGAGCTAGAAATAACACGGAATGTATCTCGAAAATGCGCTATCGCGAAAAGAGAGAGAGAGAGAGAGAAAGGAGAGAGGAATAACGAGTACACTTATCTACGCCATAATCGCGTTATCCGCCGGAGCTGTTGTTTCTCGTTTCACTATCGTGCTTGCAGTATGTGTACCTCATCGAAATGTGATGCTGCGTAAAATAAAGGTATAGGATATTGTTACCGGGGAGAATGCACACACTTGTGCTTATACGCGAGGTAAACACGATGGCGTCTACGTAGACAAGCTCTTCTTAAGTAGACGAACGTTCGAAATTTCACTTTTCTCAGTAGATGAAAATATTCCACTTATTCCAGAAAACGATATACAACGCAAATGTTTGATGCAAATAAGATGCTGTTCCGTGTTCGCAATATTTTATTCTCTCTCATGGATTTCATCCCGTCACCTTAGATCCGTGTCTGAGATAGAATATTGAGTAACGAAGTGAACAAAGTTCTGATCGAATGTACCTTTCACTGTCAGTCAAGACAAATATTTATCGTTACGGCAATTATGCGCAAGGGGATATGATTTATCGTCTGGTAGACACCATGATGCGAGTGAGATGGCGAACGTGCTCCGAGACCGACGATGATTTAAATATCTTGAAGCTAGGGGGTGAGGCGTCACCCTCCGTTGTGTTACCATCATTTTTTTTCTTCCTTCTCGTAATAGAAGAATAAGATTTTCTGCCAGCCCGCCTTGTCAGTCAACCGCTCCCTGCTCCACGTTTTGCGCTCGTTTTGAGGGGATATTATCTCCGAGACATCGAGGTCCCAATACCGCATTGTGACGATGAATCACTGAAACCGTCCTGTTCTTTTCTACCCTCGGGGATTTCTTTAAAAATTTGTGGGGTACCATGACGTTAATTAAGCCGCGCGTGGAATACCATTGTTTCTCAAATCTGGTAATCGGACCTCAATTACGCTGCCGTCAGAAAATTGATCGCCTTTCGGGCATTTGCGTCACAAAAGAAATATGAAAAGCATAAAATACGAAAAATATCGCGTGACATTTACATTATACTGTATTAACGTTTTACAATATACCGTATTTGCGACTCGCGAATTATTCAATCAATTTTTACAATATTGAGAACGAAGGAAATAAACGTAAAAGTAAAAATATCAATTTAAAATAGATCAGAAATTGTTCGAAGAGATAAAAGACCGTGTCGCAACGAGCTCGGACATTTGTATCCATTCGGCCGTCATACTATTGGCTTTGGAATCACAATAGAAAGCCAGCTTAGGATAAACGCGCCTTGCGCTTCATTTCCAAGTCGGAAATGTCGTCGTTTGTATCGAAACAACGTGCAACAAACGCGATGGGGCCGCGGAAAAATATACAATCCGCGAAATGTACTGCAAAAACTGCCGAGCGCGACCGACGGGACACGTTTTAACGCCCGTTAATCCGCCCGTTATCGATAATCGATCGTCGGATGGCGAAAATCGACTTAGCCCGTGCGCGGACAGAGCAACGAGAGAGGGGAGGGGAGAGAGAGGAGAGTTTTTCTCCATTACGTCTGGTACAAGCCGACGGTACCTCGTGCGCGCCCCGACCCTTTCGATTCCCGAGGGGATCAGTGGCGGACAAAGGTCACTCATATGCAGGCTGCTCATAGATCATGGTTAGTCCGACCCCCACGGTTGTCTGCCGGCTACCCATAAGACTCGACCTTAGCATCCTCAATTATCCATGGGGATAGCCACCGTCGTCTCCCCAAGGAGTGCGCCCGCGATGGCGGTTGGCCGCAAAAGTTTCCTTTATAATTAAATCATTAATTTGGCGAGGGAGTTTCTTTGTTTCCTAGACCTTGATCCTCCCTTGGCACGGCGAATTATCTTTGTCGTTCTCTTCCGGACGTTTAAACATTTTCCCTATGTTCAAGAAACGTGGAGCCTCTTTTGAATATTTTTATTCTATTTGTGTCTGATGCGCATGTTCATTGTTGATAAGAGACTTGCATTGCGCGCTTCATACTTATTATTGATATTAATTTTCTAAATTATCGAATTGACTTTGATTAGTTCAAAGTATATACTTTTTATATTTTTCATTATATATCTTCTAGTATATATCTTCTCACGTAAGTAAAAAAGTTATATTTCTTTGAAAGGTAACGGCGGTTCCGTAAAACGAAAATTAGTTCTAGTCGAAAGCCTGAAGCAGGTATAATCCAAAAGTTGGCCGAACTTTTGTAAAAGGCATTCTAGGTAGCCTAGAACTAGTCCCAAACTCATTTTCAACTTCGTCCCGTTCCTGCAACATAACTTAAACCTCGCCGGTAGTCTTGGACTTTTAACGCATTATAAATGTGATTTCTAGCACCGTTTTAATAGCAATTTAAATATGTACGTCGAATATTTCGGTAACGGTTTAAGTCAATATTCGTATGTAGTGAACGCTATTGATCTCTTTGTTTTTATTTGATTGATAAAGGATTATGTAAAGTTAAGATGGATACCATTTGTCTTAGAGCATCAATTCTATCAGAAGTATAGCTGCGAAATTGAAACCATACCGCGAGGAAATAGAAGCTTGGATATCAGATTTTCATAGCGATATTTTCAGGATTTATGATAGATTCATGATTTGATTCCAATATACGATTACGAACCGTATATCGACTAGCTCTCTCAGAGGATTTGTCGCAATAACTGTCACAGTTTATATATTTCTATATAATACTTTTTGTAATATATATTTGTTATACTTTTATAGCAGATATTCTTAGATAGATATGCGCAGAGTAGATTAAGCGTTTCATGACATTTGAAATTAATAAATATTTTCGTTTACTTATCACGTTCAATCTTATGCACTATTATACCATGCATTATCTAAAATATTTACTGTGAAAAATAGTTATAAATATTACCTTCTTTATTGTTACTTTCGCTACTTATTATTACAGCTATTTCTGGGAGCTGGAGATACGTTTGACACAGTTCGTACAGCGTGTTGCCCAACGACTAGAAAGTTAAAACTCTTATATCACGGAACAAAACGCGTAAAAAGAGCTCCACGAAGGGATCATATCGCGATAATAAAAGTTTCATGGCAATGTTCAATCTTTGCAACTGTAATAAGAGTAAACACGGAGCGTAAATCGAACGCCGAAAATCCCGGAAGCCCGACCGCGGCAAACGCAGGGTAAACGCAATACACGTTCTTGATATTTCCGCGCCTCAATAGCCTTAACTTCGAAAACGGGTCACGAGAGCCGCGAACGAAGAATTATCCGCCGTTCTATACTTCGCCCGTGTTTGTAGTTGCAAGTCTAATCCCACCATCTCTCAACGGTGCCGTTCCTCGATCTCTCCTCTGCCGCTATCCGCTGGCTCCTTTTTTTGCCGCACTTTTCATCGTTATACCTCTCTATCCAAGTTCTACGTAGCTTTCGCGAGTTTGCACGTAGGTGTATACATCGACCACCAAGTTAGAACTCAGATTACACATTACTACACGTTCGCCGCGGTTTAATTCGCAAAGGGTGCATCAACAGAGTTTATAAATTGAATAATAATGATCAACGATGTAAGTACTGACCATGCAAACCGTGCAAAAACAAGCTGATTGTGAGTTATCTAACATTTATTGATATATAAACTAGTTAATAAAACTTTTTTTTAGCTTTATCAATGCTAAGTCAAGATAAAATAGGCCGACGATTGTAATGCTCGGAGATATATGCGCATTGGTAATTTCTTCAATTGTTTACATTATTTTAAATGCAATAAAAGCAATTCCGAATAGTTTCGGATCTGATCATTTACCGTATGTAAACTATTTTGGAACTACGATCGAACTATTTTAGGAATAATCGTTTTGGAAAGTCGTCATCTACCGCGATTATCGTAATTGATTGACAATTTGTCGTATGGATTCGCCGCGACATGAATGAGTGACAGTGACAGTGCTTCACGTGATCTATTCTTGGTAAATGAATTTGCAATGCGTCGAGCTGGACGATTCATGAAAATCGTGTCTAGACTTTGCGGACGCGTTTCGAGCTGTCTGTTAAGTTGGTATTATTGAATAATAATCATTTCGGGGTAATACAAATTACGCTAGCGCGCTTCTTCGTCTATCTGTTGGCCCGCATTTGATATTAGGTAACAAGAATTATGGACAGATAAATCAGATAAGTCAGATCATCGTTAGTTTTAATAAACAAGCTGTTTATTTAATCTCATGGTGAACGAACTTTGAGAATCGCTTAACGTTTCCGTGTTATTTTCTCTCTCGTTAAAAGAAAGACTGTAAAAGGTCGAAAATGAGCGTTTTATTAACAAAATGAGATCGGACATTGCCTTGTATCATTTTCTGCTAAAAGCTCCTCTAAACAAATTATGAAACTTTTAATTGAGAAAGCAATTAATTATTCGGCCAAATTAATTAAAATAAGATTCTAGTTGTGAGCGGGTAAGCCGAATTTAACAAATTTGACCTGGCAGTACGGTCGCTTTTGATATTAATATCTCTCTTTGATGTAATTGTTGCCTTTTTGTTTATAGTTTATTGCTCCGCAATTAATTATTTATTCTTGGAGAGATATAATAAATTTCAATTTAAGGGAGTGCGTGATAATGATGGCTCAGAAATTTATAATCGTTTGATACGTGTACATCGTACCGATTGTTTCAAAATTGTATATTTACTTGTATTTTATCCGGATCGATACGGAAATTTATGAACTCGTGAAAACGCTTGCTGGGGCATAAACTCATGGTAAGCATATTTTGCGCGCACAGCGCCGCACCTTTTACAAATCTAAATCCGCTTAAGTTTCGTTTTAAGCCGTTTAATTCGCTCGTGACTGACATTTCTATGTGCAAACATACGCTGCAATTTTGTAACTGCGAGCCCGCTGCGTATTCTTCCGCGCGATTAAGCTAATAAATAAAAGATGTTAAATATACTAATTTATATTCTCGCAGTCGAAAAATCGCGAATTTTCTATATGTCCGATTTGAATTCCGCATTATCGATACGCATTATCGATGTACACGGATGCCATCATAATATCATAGATTTAGGATTACATATATTTTCGATACCAGCCTTTTCCATTGCACATTGTTGTCATGTAAAAGTTTCGTGTGTTTTATTCATATCGTACTAATTATTTCTCCAATTATAAATAAGATTTTTTATTTTTTTTTGTATTTATCCAATTACCTTGTAAAAGGCTAGAAATTATCGATAAGATAGTATGAGATCGAACAATGTCGTTGTTTCTCGCCTTAATTGCACACGGTGCCCATGTCCTTGCCCATGCTAAAGTTCAATGCTAGCAGCAACGCAAAGTGGACTTCCATGCGGTTTCCAGAGAGAGATTCCGCACGTCCCTGGCGGACGCGTTGCAGCAAGCACGCCGTATTCGCGCACAACGGCTCTAATTAAGTGTCAGACGCACCGGGTGAAGATGACACGCAACCGCGGACGATAAGGCGGTTAAGGGGTTAAGGCTGCGGTCGGCGCCGCCGCGCCGTGAAAAGAAGTTGAGAGAAAAAGAAGCCGGTACGGCGAAACACGCGCAGCGGAATTAAAAGCCCGGAGGGCAAGCTCCTCTTATCCACTCGACGAAACGCGATAATGGCTCAGCCACGCTGTAAATCTTACGGATTAATCCTCCGTGCCTTCGCCGCAAATTTCCTTTCTTCCGCTCCTTCGCACCGTTTTGCCATATTTCTTTATTTTGTTCCGCCCGCGCGTATCTCCTCTTAAATACTGTTCCGTAAGAATTTTGAACCGATTTTTGGGGGAGAAAAAGAAAGATTGAGTTGAAAAATAACCGTGAGTTGCCAACAATTAATCCTTAGGCTGAAAAAATTATTTAACCAACTGCTGGACGTCGAGAAATAATTATGTCATTTTTCTTTCGTAAGATTTGTATAATTCAAAATAATTCTTTTTTAATTGCGATGCTCATTTAATTTTTACGAAATGTGATTTTTTCCTGTCAACATACGGTATACGCCAATAATATCAATAATATCGGCACAGAGGAAACGTGCTTCGGTCTTGATTGGTTGAGACAGATAAGACTTTCTTTTCGGTTCTCCACTGGCACCTCTACCTGAGTTTTCCTTACTTGTCTCCCAAGACAATCCAGAAACGAGCTACGCCCGCGACAGGATAGAGCAAGTTGACGTTAACCGGTAATTACCGCTAATGTCCCGTCTTGTCGCCGTTCAAAGCTCACGAGTAGGTTCTTCCTACTACTCTCTGCTACTGCTCGGCCGCTCAAACGGGGAGACTACTTAGCAGAATTGCCACCTCGAATGTCGCGGACACTTCCGTGCGAACGAATCGCACAATCGAGATGAACAGCGAAGTCGGAGAATTGCGCGTAAATAAAGATGCTTTAAAATAGTTTTTTTGACATTCGCTCTCTTATTCGAAGTTGAGTGCACGATTTATGTAAAACAAGAACTGAGTTAAAATTAAATTGATTTAAAATTACTTATAAAAGTGATGAATACAAATAAGAATTTTAATGTACATAATATGAAAGAAATTACATTGCAAAATATGTTTTATATGCATGGTAGATTTATTTTTAACGTTTACGTTTTTAATAATAACAAATCTCTTATATTAGTCTGAAACAATGCGATTTATGAAAGAATTTTTAGCGGATAAGATATATCTCAATGGAGATAAATAATATTTATAGCAGCAATTTTAAAATTTATTTCTAATAACACCGTAAGTACAGAGACAAAATGGCGAAGGGTTGCGGAGGAAACCATGTTAAAATACAGTTGAACTCAGAGCAGGACACCACGGAGTGGTGTTTTTGATGAAATTCAGTTGCACTAGCAATTTACTGAGTACTTCCATAATGAATACTACTGTAGTGATTGCGAGGACGCAGTGGACACGCGAAAACAGGTGCAGCACAGTTATGGTAATGCCACACGTCTTTAAAAGCCGTCACCTTATTACATTTGTAGGCGCTTCTACGCCGCACGTAGTAAGAATTTACACGGAAAACGGGAAAATTTTAAATAGACATCCGTAACGTAATTAAGGCAAAATAAACAGTGCACTGCAAAACTGTCGCGGAATTTACCTTATCTCTCGCAGCTGTGCAAACGTTCCAGGACTTTTCCTGTGTTTCGCGAGCATTATTACCGATCGCTTTAAACGGTACCTCGGTGTCGTAAAGATAGCAGGTGCGTCTGCGACTTAGGTGAAGAGCTATAAGGACTGTTCCCGAAACATAGAGATCGGCCGTGCGAGGAACGATGAGTCAATAATGGTGCTTTAAAATGGCTTAAAAGTTGCGAAACAATTCTCGAAGCCTCGGGAAACTGACAAATGCCATCAAAGTTTTAATACCAAAGTCATTTAAAACTTCGGCCCATCCGTCCCGTGGCTCGCGAATGGAACTTGTCGCTTCACCATCACCATCCTCCGCTCGATCTGTTCTTCCCTCTTACATTCTTACCTCCCCATCACTTACTCTTCGTCTTTCTATTTGGTACAGGGTGTTACAATGTTATCACAGAGAAAAATATTCTTTATAATTACTCTTTACTTTCTTAATTACTCTATATACTTTTTAATTACTTAAATATATTTCGCAATATTCTTGTTAACAGGTGATTCACTCCTGCAGTAAATTCTTGAGAAAGAATTAAAATGAATTCTTGAAGTTAAAATATTCTTCTTAGAATCTACATTTTTATTATAAATTAAAAATATATACAGAATCGTAAAAATATATTTTATTTTTCAAACGGATATGAAAATCTGCATTTATTAAATTATCGTGCCAATATATATATTTTTTGTATTTCTGGACGCGAAATAGGCTAAGAATCATTTGTCGGAGGTCATTAGTGTCGCGCGCTGTACAAACTGCCTTGTCCTAATCCCGTTCCTATTCCTCCTCGTACATCCCCGGTTCCTCATTCCACGGGTTCGTGGAAACGCAATCTCGCAAATTTGCTTTGTCCCGACGAGGAGGCACGGAGGCGAAACGTAAACTTGCGAAGCGCGACGACCGTCGACGGCGGATCGGATTGGATTATTATTTAAATCACTCGACGGTGTTATATGGATCGCTGGTATAAAATAAATTCTGCGCGATATAAGATACTCGTTTCTCGCCCGTGAAGAAATGAAAATGGATTAATGCGCGCGAGTAATTTGACAGTGCCGCTGTATAACGCTGTGCTTGATCAAATTTATCGAACGGGATAAATATTGCCGTTCGCAAAAAGGGCACATTTTTTGCTGCGCTTTTTTAGCTTTTAGCTCGATGCTGAGTGATTCTCGTCGTATATAGTCTCTTTAGTCCTGTGAAAATACACGAGATGACTGCTATAGAACGCAATTCACGTTGAATGGGAAAACCGTCGTAAGATATGTTGTTAGACAATGATGGCGCATCTATTTTCACGGTTGCATCAGGGAAGTAAATTAAAGGCGATTTCGTTCTCTGTCTTCCATTTACATTTAGCCGCGCGAACATTAATTCCGCCCCAATTAAACCACGGTACGCCGCGCTCTTGGTTGCTGCTTGCATTTTGTTGCGACGCGAAAACCGTGTCCTCCTTTACACGAGAAAAAGTACTTGCTCGCTTCGAAGTCTCTAATTAAGTTCTACTTAAGCCACCATATATTCTGCGACGTAACGGCAACACTTATTCGCGAGCGAGGTCGTGCTAATTTCCCGTCTCGTATATATATCCTTTTATAAGATCCGCCGTTTAACGTCGTTGTTCAAGTTTCACATTTCCAATAAGCGTGCTTAATCGAAATTTTAATTACAAATTTGTAGGTCGATTTATATATCCCCGTTTTACATAATTACCGCGACATCAAGATAAATCCTCGTTTATGAGTTCTAAAACAAGTTTAGTGACAAAATTATTCCAAGTATTTTATTAATATTTTTAGATTCTCTTAAATTTGTAATCGATATAAGAAATGTGTCATTGTGATATTAAAATCGAACAAGATTATAGGGGATCTTTGTAAAATTAATATCTTAATGTCTTTCAGCACTTTAATGTAATTGATAAATTATGATTCTCATTTTGAACTCTTTCTTTTCAAAATTAAAATTGTTTAGAAGTTTGCGGGTTATCACCGTGTCTTGAGACATTGTTAATGCCAATATTTTTTTTCTTAAACGTATCAAGAATAAACTAAAATGCAGACAAACAAAAGTTGCATGAAAAGCCAGAATTTTATTATCCTAAAGAATAGAATAACTGAATTATTTTAATCGGTCTATGCATCTTATAAAATAACAATTATTAATAAAAGAAAGATCGCATATAAAATTGATGAATAATACCGCCGAAAAGAATTTGTTTATTAAAATTTTACGTATATTTAATATGATTCCAATAGTTCTAAAATTAAACTATTTTATAGTTGAATCAATCCACTCGGGACTCATTATATCACGACGCGATAAACGGTAGATACGCGAAGGAACAGCGTGGGGAAATCACTTAAAGTCTCGCGGGTCCATCCTCAGAGCTGCTCGAGGATGTAAGCGTGCCGATGAAATCTCTGAATCGCGGGAGGTCGGAGCAAAGCTCCGGATTTTACGAGTTATACTGACAAAGCTCGCAGAAGATTCCACGTCCAGCATCTCTTCGATCCTGGACGCCCTCAAGTCACACCCTTGGCGTACTTTGCTTAAAGGACCCTATTGGAAAAGTTTTTACGATTGGTTCGTTCGCGAGAGACGTTGGGTTCGCATTGCCTTATTCCGAATCCCTCTGAATAAAAGGGATTCGGTAGCGTCGACTGTTCCCGCTAGTATGTAAATGCACAAATATATTAAAGTACGTCGCTGTCAGTGTGCAGCTCGGAGTCATTCAATTCTAAACAAAAGTAAACCAAGCAGATATTCTCAGAAACACAGTCGATGCTGGAGACGTACAAAGATATTTTGCTCGTAATATTTTCTAAATTGCTCAGCGTCTCTACAAAACAGGGTGTCTTTCTTTATCGCGATACCGTTGTAACTGTCTACGCTTAAACGAAAGTCGTAAAGACATCCACAGCCACGAAGTGACATTATGGCTCTCGTGCTTTGACGCCTGCTGTCCGCAGAAGCTTAAAGCTTAAAAGACGAAGTTCCATTTTAGAGCCCAAGTTTACCGCTTAAGTTTCCATTGCCGGGACGTTCGCGCAAGACACTCTATCGTTTTAATTGCCGCATCCTTACTTCCGCTTTTTTACGATCCATCAATTTCCTCGCGGTGTCGCACCGCGGATTCATCGATTCAACGCTCCGGCGATTTTTCAAGGCTCAACTTGCAGAAACTTTATAATAGTTTGATGAATTAAATAATAGAGAATTTACAAAATTCGTACTGAAAGAAATAATATGCATGTGTTTTAAAGAAATGTTGGAAAAAACTTTATTACAATTGATTCAGCGGAATAATTGCTTTCAGCAATAATTGCTTTCTGTTGCTTGTAGATATAATACGACTTATAATAAGTGCAATTTTCGACTCCATTTTTATCCTTTCGTTTTCTCTTTCCATCTATCTCAATCCTTCTTCTAACCCATTCCATTCCTCATCCCCTTCCACAGAGCGCACCCTCCAAAATGTACATTTCTCTCTTTCGCTCCGTACTAATCGGACTCTCTACTGTCTGTTCTCCTTACTTTTGCCACTGTTAGAATCCCGCGTACCACCGCCGCGTTATAATCCACCATGGCGTGGGTTTAGTTTGACAGGTAGTCTACGAGACTGACACAAAGCTTGCCACCAAACATACCTACCTACCTACCTGCTACCGACCACCGCAGACGCCCGCGTGTAGGAACGCCAAAGCGAATTCCGGCGAATCCGCGCGCGCACACCCGCACATCCGAATAATCTCCATTCAAAATTACGTCACGCGCGGCGAAATTGCGATGGTTATGCAACTTGAGAATTTCGAGGGGATTCATCAACGAATTCGTATTTCGCCGGACGCGAGCGCCGATGTCGAGCGCGCATCACTTCGGCAACCGCGACGGCAACAGACGGCTGTGCGTCGCACCGCGTCGGGCTACGGCAACATGCTATTTTTTTAACGAGAAACGTACCGTGAAATTGGCCTACGAAATTCAATGTCGGCCGGGACCGAAGCATTTTAACTGAATGTGTTCGGCTATCGATGTGAGAGCATTACTGATTTCACCGAATTTTATTGCACGCAGTTACGATTAAAATAAATGGTTTCTGTCTGACATCACTTTAGCTCATGCGAGATAATTGAATATAAAAGAATATTAAAAGACAGTTATATAGTATGCTATTGAAAACAAGTTTAACATAGAAGTACATATTGCAACAATTAATTTTATAATTTTCAAGTATATTATGCTGTAACTTTAATCATTACATTTAAATCATCTTTAAACATCAAATAATCAAAGTTGAAAGTAATGTTTTAACGTTAATCATTAAATAATTGAAGTTAGAAAGTCCAATGAAACGCAAACAAATGTATTGTTGGTGAAGGAGCTTTGTTCTCAAATTATTCGCTACGGAACTAAAGTAAATGCGTTTAAGTGCCAAGTATCGGATTTTTCATTTATTAGCGCAGGGACAAATCGGACGAAAAAGTTTTCGCGCAGGCAAGCGCGCGATATATTCTTACAAAGACCCGCGACGCTGGCTGTGCAAGTTATCTTTAGTAACTCGAACCCGTCGCGAAAAACGCAGCACGATCGTCGTTGCAATTATCGGAGCAACTATCGAAAGCCATTACCGCGGGATTATGTGAAGCGCTGCTCGCAATTCCGGGGGAGCTGCTTCCTCAACGCTTCGCGTAGGACGAACTCGAAGGACAGGAAATCGACAGTTTTTTTCGGACGATTGTCTCCACCTTGCATTTCTCGCCTCTCATCCCCGCTTGCCGTTATTTTCGATGAAAAGTTTCGACTTCAACTCGCTCGTTTTTCTTCGATAGGCGATGGATAAAAAAAAAGGAGAAATCGCGGCGTATCAACTAACGGAAGACGATTTTGACGATTTTACAGAGTGCCGCCTTGTCTTTTTGTAGGCTTTCCCCATCGCAGATACTGCGACGGCCAACACAAACAGCCGCCGTGCGATAAACGTTGCTTCATGAAACTTTCCCGTTTTATCTTCCTCTGTCTACCGCCCGCACATCTATCTGTCGCGCTCGCAGCTCAGATTGATGGCGGATATCAATTTTACGTCCGAAGTTATTGCTAGACTGTGTTTGCGCTCATTCGAATATATCCGCGCATAAATCGACGGCCAGGCTCTACGAGAGGAGCTTTTATCTCGTGAGCAGAGAAGATGTCCCGGCGTCGTCTCCCTCGTCGTCGCTCGGAAGGATTTACTGCACGTATTCTGCAATCGGTTGCCTTTATTGACAGTGATACGGTGGTTTCGTCTGCACTCGTCAAAGCAACTCGTATTCATTTACTTTATTATGTCCGATGATTCAAAATATTTCGATAATCTTTACATCGATTAATTTTTTTCTAGAAATTTTACCGCCTTCCTGATATTTGCATAATAATTATCATAATAGCATGACAAGAGAAGGAATTAGAATCAAATTTCGACCAAATATATTGAATATTTTACGGATAGAGCCACGTTTCGCAATAAGACGGCCGAGTACCGCTCTTACGAGATTTCCGCAACAAGAGGACACGACTTGTCGCGCTAGAAATCTTCCAGTCGGCCGCGTTTTACAGCGACGCTCCTTAAATCGAGGGCCGTGTACACGCTCCACTCGTGACTCGATTTCAGTCGTGACGGGACTGCGAGAAACTGGTTAAAGAGACGAGCGAGCGCAATTCGTTTTTCGTCAGCGAATATCAGGCGACCGATTCGCGAACGTCGCCGCCGGCGAGGCGCCCGTACGTATTGCCAGCAAAACCGCGCGCACAGAACCGACGCGATGCCTTGTATATTCGTTATTTGCAGAGGGGCTTAAGCGGGGCATTACCTGCAGTATACGTTTCATAATCCATTCCGAGAAATTGCTCGGTATATCTCTCGTAATCCTCGATCGAGCCTTAAAGCGTGTTTGCGTTATGATCGCGAATTTCGCGATATCTTCTTAACATGTATTTTAACTAACCTTTTAAAATAATATAAAATTTATTAAACGAAATATATATACTTAATTCATCGAATCGGTATACAACCCAACATTTATAAAGAAATAATAGATTTTTGTAAAAAGTATGTAACTCGTGAGAATTTGAAGATTTTTCCATTTCTATATTTAAATATATTAGAATAATTAAAATATATAAATATGAAAAGACTTATTTTCGTGCTTCAACATTAGTGCAGCTTTGTACCAATTTTCCATGGAGTCACTGTGACGTTTTCAAACATTGCTATACCAGACTTTGAGTCGCATCAGTGCCTTTACGTATAACCGGGATACTGAGTCGCCTAATCTATCTCGGAGCTAATAGCTGGCGTCCTCGATGTCTCTCGCCAATGATTCAAAGGAAACTTTCTGCACCTTCGAGCACACACTGGCGCAAGTAAGCAAAGCCCGGAGGAGTCACGGCGTTATTGGTAGCGATGCATATACTGGGGAGAAATTGAGAGGGCGAGATACGAGTAAGGGGGCTAGATGGGGATAGGTCGGGGACCGGTATAACTTGAAACTTGGTTATGGAGTTGGTTGAATTATGTGTCACGTATTTAGTCTCAGCGCGAATGCGCGTCTGCCGTCTAAATAGGCCGGTGCAACGAGACCGTGTGTGTGCATATGTCGCATGCGGCTGGTCCCTGTATGTTATTCGCGACATACACGCGCGTAATCGCTATTTTCACCCTTGCACCGTGGCTAAAGGACAGCATCTCCGACACGACGCGCGCACATCTTCTACGTGTAACTAGGTATGCGTTCGCGAATACTTTGGTGCGAAACACGCACGTCTGGAAACGTCACGCGTGCACATATACGTCCCGTCGTCGTGTACGTGGTATTCGTAGAGCACGGAGCACGTCCGAGGCGAAACTATTTCGTACGCGCGAACGACTGGCGAAGTTGGCGAGCGACGCTTCTCTCCCGCGCGGCATTATGCAGGAATTGATAACGCCGAACTTGTTAATGCATTCCTGGATCAGTGTGTGCCATTTATGGACCATACGAGGTAAGACCCGGCACGTATCCTCTCTGCCGCCGCCCTTCCTTCGTTCCCATCGTTTCTCGCAACCTCCGCGCGTCCCAAATTCGAGGCGGTGGCGGTGAAGCGCGTGAGGTGATTAATTCGTTCAAAAGTTCGCGAAGCCGAAGACGGTGTGCTTATTCGGTCGCGCGCGAGCTCTCTCGCGCATGAATATAATAGCGCGCCCCGGCGGCAAAGAAGGCGGTGGAAACGGATCGCAGAAGTTAGATGCGATCGTGAAAGGAACGCGCGATACTTGAATTGGAAATGCGTTCGAGTCGAGACGGGAAGAGAGCGCCATATCGTGCTCCCGTCGCGTTATTGACGCCACATATTGCTGAGGCAGGCATTGGCAGGGACGTTCCTTTAATTTTCGCCAGCGATATGAAAACCTTTAAGTTCGCGACTCGTAATGCACACGCTCGCATACAGTATCATATAATACGTTTCGATTAAATACTTTTACTTTACATAAGATATATCAAGGTGCCAGCTTACGCAGTAAAGAAATTAACACGCGATAGCGTTAAACAAATTTTACACCTAAAACAAAAGAAAATTATTCGCTATCTGTCGGAGGAGCCCTACGTGCAGAGACCTTTTATCCTTTCTGTGCATAGTGAAAATGAGCGGTCGTTTCAAGAACCGTTGGAGCAAATGCTTTTGCCGAGTTAATCTCGCAAACTGCTCGAACGGTGCTTCTCGCGCCCTAATTATCTCGGAAAGCGGCATCGTCGAACTCGAATGCGATCGGTATAATCAACGTGGCGGCGGATTAGAAGTGCCTGGTCTCGTGGCACTAAAGGGTTTTCGATAGGAGCCGCTAAAAGATGAGAATGTCGGCGCCGACGACGAATTACGCAGTCGGCGGCGCTTGCATTAGGAATTGTCGGCCTTAGCCAGCGATCGCGCGCGCTCCAGCGATCCTCAATACCTCTCATCGCCGCGTCCTAATTATTCTGGTAATTATTCTAGCCATTATCGCGCTGGCGACGACCGATCGATAAGAGCCGCCCAGGATCGTGCACCGGCGTTCCCTTCCCCTTCCTCTCCCGATCTTGACTCCCCCGAGGGTTCGAGCGGATAGGATGCGTCTTACGAAGTTACCTCTCTTCAACCACCGCCCACCAATAAACCACCCTTCTTCCGTGATTCCGAAGACCCCCCTCGTAGCGCCGTGAAAAGCCGCTTCTGGATTTCGGTGAGACGCCCGCTAGCCACTCTAACGAGAATCCAATAATCCCCAATTCTCCGGAACGATGCTCGGCAAATAGAAGTTTATTTGAAAGATACGCCGTCCGAAAGATGGCGAGTTTCTTATGTACATACAGGGATATACGCGCTCGTGCTCTTTGCTGGAAACAAGCCCACTTGTCGTCTCGAAATCAGAAGGATAGTCGTAGGTCATGATATGTAACACTTTCCACGCACTTAGTGCATTAGGAATTAGATTAAGCCAATTGCCACATTTACATTATACTATTAAAATTAAGATAGAGGTTTTTACAATTTTCTGTAAAACCTTGTGTTGCTCGATGCCACGACAAATAGAAAATATCGTTGTAATGTACAACGAAGTAAGATTTTTTTTTTAATAGAAAGTCGCTGATATTGGCAACACGACATTGTGCAGAGCGTGTTTGGTAGCGATATTATTCGTGACTCAGCTCGGATTACAGGATTTAGCGCATGCATCTTGTTTCTCTAGTTTGGTTATATACGACGAAGATATTCCGTGCTACGGACCATTGAATAAATATTATACAATACTACATTTCGTGCTTTACGATGAAGGCCGTTGTATTTTGTGTGCCGGCGTAATATAAATTCGTCGATAAATTTTAGATTACGATTCGGCCGCACGGCATTAAATTCAGACTTTGGAGTAAGCTCAACAGCGTCGCTTATTCATCGCGATCTAATTAACCCGCTTGAAGAACTATTCCGGCATACGACGACATATGTGCTTAATATTATCCCCATACGGCGCAGAAGTTTACACGACACGTTTTCCGACAATAACGTCGTCGAATCGACGGAAAATTCGGCCAACGTTTTTCCCCTGCGCATAGACATTGCTTGCAACGCAGCTGTTTGCAGATCACATAAAAAAAAAAGAATAGAATGAACGAGGCGAAAAAACAGCACGGACTCGAATCGATAACCGCGATAAATATCCAGCAAACTCGCTGGCAAATTACGCAATTTACGATCTAACGATAACGTATGGTCCCCGAATATGCGGCGAAAAGTTTTTAGTTCCGAAATAAATTGCCGAGTTGCCGAAGTCGCATTTCTCCTTGCCGCGTATACCATAATTACTTATTGGTCCGCGCGAAATGGCTGTTCATTTCTCCTTCTTATTTAAGTCCACTGCGTTTTCATTTCTTGTATAATCTCCCTTTTTTCCCCTATCCTGCCCAGCCTTTCGTCGAGTGCACCAATTTTAGGATTAACCAGGGAGTCTTTCGATGCCACAGGATATTAGCTAGACTGTCAAATTCGAAGGATTATTTCATATAATGTCAAGAGAGAAGAGAGAAAGAGAGAGAGGAAAGAATAAGATAGATGAAGATCGAAAACGAAGCGGGAAGAACAGAGAAGGGTGTACCGGCGCGCCCACCAGATCCACGGCGCCACTTCTTTCATCTTCGGATATTAATTTTACGGTAGAAGTAGACGAGCGGACGAGGGAGAACGATCTTAAGTGAGGTCCGGAGGGGATGGAAACAGAGAGAAGGCCGTAATCCAATTTACCGGTGTCTCTCTCGAGCAAGAGCCTTGTCGGGATACCTCCGTCCGTCCGCCACCCTCTCGCTACCCTTTGCTTTTCGACGAACCACTTCTGCCGTTGAATTCTTCTCGTGCAGTCGAGAACCAGAAAAGGTATGACTCGAGATCGAGGCAATACCGCGGGTATGCGACGTGTCTTTGTGGCGGTTCAAGTAGCCGGTCTTTATCGCGTTCTTAGCTCCGTGATTTCTGCTCTCCGCTTGATTCTTCGATTCTCGATAACCTAGACAGTATGTCGCAGAGATATATAGACATATCAAATGATGGTGAACAGCAAACAGAATTGTTTGATCTATATTAGAGATGGGATCAATTTCAATATTTTATACGTAATATTTCATATGCGTATAATATTGTACTTGCGAAGTAATCGAATCCCGATTAGTTAGTTTCGAATTTTATAATGAGTATCTGCAGAATTCGAAATGTACTTCTTATAAGTAATTTCTATCATGAAGAATCAAATCTTTTTCATAAGTAGTATTCGAATATGTCATGTTATTATAATGTATAAGTTATAATGTAAAATTGTAATGAAGAGAGATTTGTGTGTATATATATTCTATATAACACTTCATTATATTTTTAGTAGAGTACTCGTAAAGGGCTCGAACATACACATATTTCGTCCAAGTTTGACTATTTGAAGAATTGCTTTTAATTTTCAAAGTAATTATTGAGAGTTCGAAACTACGCCAACAGATTCGAACTTACTTTTAAGATACTATCCCATCACTAATCTATATATGTTAGTTGCACATTTACGCTTTTCGAACAAATTTACGATACATCCGAACGCGTTCTCCATTGCCTATCGTGTACGCATGATTCGCCGAACGGATAACGTGCTTAGGATCTTCTGCTAAGGGAATATTCTCTCTGACACGTGATCTTGTGGCGACGCATTAGAGACGCAACTTTTCTTTCTGAGCCGATAATCAAATTGAATCGTCTCATGCCGGCATCCTCTTGGCAACGTTTATACGCGAGATCCACTTATCCCCTATAAGTATAAGGCAGGCGAAGGGACGGCAGGCCAGTGGTTTCTTCCGCGCCCGCCAAAAAGTAACACCGTCAGAAATACTTTCGTAAAGAGATGGTGGAACGTTCGAGGAGTCGGCGACGACGAGAAGGGGGGGGTCTCTAAGTGCATGCCGGCTAGGGTTACCACTATGGGCTGTAATATAACCCGCGCGTTCTCTCGTCGGAGGCCGAAGGTGGTAAGGAAACGGAGCGGCAATGAGGGGGTTTGCGGAAGATGCAGGGTTGGGCCCCGGGTTCGGCTCGTAATGGTATTTCCCACATAGAGAGCTGCCACTAGACGGTTGCTTACTGTTGGTCGGAGGTTTTCGGCGATATCCGTAATATCGTAGGAATACGAAAGGAAGAGAATGAAGCGGAAATCTTCGCTGTAGATTGCGTGCCGTGTGTGCTGCACGTTAGAACTCAGAAAGATCGTTTATGCTTTTTGGAAGATACAGGGTGGCGCACATAAAACCGACCCTAAACGCAAAATACATTTTAAAGTTATATTTCGTATTTCTGTGCGCATTTACGAAAGAACATGTGCGAACATACTTTTCCACAATAAAAACAAGTTCAATTGAATACGGCGTGACTCATACGCAGACAGACGCAGACGAAACATAACTTTGAAATTGTATTTTGCCTTTTGGAATAGATTTTATGCGCGCCACCCTGTATCACGAGAATCTGCGATTCCCATATCGAGGTACCTGTTAATAGAAACTATATTAACTTCTATTTATAATAACATTCAATTGCAATTGTTTTTATTTCTGTTTTTTGATACAATAAATGGTAGTCTATAGTATCAATAGAAACATTAATACGGTTGTTTTGGAGGAATATTTTGACGTATGTTTC
Source organism: Temnothorax curvispinosus (assembly GCF_003070985.1). Classification (NCBI taxonomy): domain Eukaryota; kingdom Metazoa; phylum Arthropoda; class Insecta; order Hymenoptera; family Formicidae; genus Temnothorax; species Temnothorax curvispinosus. Next base: position 171,332 of record NW_020214791.1, read on the forward strand.
CCATACGCTTATCGAGGCGAGTTGTGAGCAATTACGCGATAACAATTTCCCTGAGGAAGCCGAAAACGGCACGACATTAGTGCGAGTTCTCGTCTGCGGAATGCCAAAATTGAAATTGAAGCGGCGAACCTTCGTTTAAAGATTCCTTCCACTGTAATAACGCAGCAGGCAGACAGCGGGGGGGGGAGGGGGAGCATGTCGCTGACTAATTTAGTAGAGCGGGTAAATATTCATCGTAGATTAGAGACGCTATACCGAGGGAGAGTCATGGGCGACGCGAGGGTGAAGAAGCAGGTGGGGCGAGTAATTAAAAAGTTTACCGAGAGGGTTGTTAAGTGTAGGTCAAAAAGAGTATCTGCCGGATAATTAGACGGTTACGAGTTGGCCGGGCGAGACTTCATCTCGCCAGCGGTTTTGTTCTTCAAATGAGTGCCTTACTTACGAAAACGGCGCCTCGTTTTTCTTCCCCTCGTTTCACTCGCCGGCGCTCTCTCTCTCTCTCTCTCTCTCTCTCTCTCTCTCTCTCTGTCTCTCTGTTCTACCCTGCGACTATTATAACAGTACCGTGTTTTCTGGACGTACGTGGCATCCCGCTCGTAGCACACCACCCTTTTGTTCTCCGTTAGTCTTTTCCGCCCGTTCTTTTTAACCGCGCCGTCCTCTCGCACGCCTTCCCACGGTGATCCCTTTCTCTCTCTCTCGTTTTCCATCTTCTTGCCTTCTTCTCTCATTCGCGGTTGCCCCTATGGCGCGATTTCACTCTCGCTCGCTCTCCGTCCGCCGGCCGCAGGTTGCCGCCATTAACACGAAAACCACAAGGCGGTTCCGTGCACTCTCTTTCTGCCCCGTAACTGCTCCGAAAAATCCGCTTTCAAGGTGATAACCTGCTGTTCGCGGGTGATAAATTTCCGTCCTGCTGGCTTCCCTTTTTCGTGCGCTGCCACGTTGTACGCGAAACGGCATCGAACGGTCGAGCGCGAGGAAAAGAAACCGACGAAAACGAAAAGTACGCAACTGGTAACGGGAGCGACGAGTCGCAAATAACGGAGGTAAATAACGCGACGAGCTCGTTGTGCGCACCACGGTGGTGCAGCTTCGGGCGCGCAAATGGCAACGGGATCGAAGCAAAATCTAACGACGGGACAGTCGTGCTATAATGCTTGCAAAGTGGTCCGCGCGCAGTTCGATCATATTGACGAGTGGCGGCATGCGTGTGCATATATATGTAGCGGACAAAATTCGAGTGGAGTAATTATTACCCGCAGGCCTATGCGATATTAATTACAAATTATCTATCTACCTGTCTCGTGTGTCTTTTCATCGTTTAACTTACAGTTAATTTCAGAATGATGTTGATATTGAATGATATTAATTGCAAATTACGTTTCCCCGAGTGCCACGTGAATGCTATTAATCTTACCGCCTACTGATTGATATCCAAATAGATATCCTTGTTGTTAAAAGCGAGAGAACACTATTCACATGCAGCACGCCGGGACCGAAATAGCTATTCTTGAAACGTATCAAATATAACTGTATAAGGGTATACATCTCATAGTCTCTTTTAAGAATTCGTAAATGCTTACAAATAATCCATTTTACGAGATTTATATTATTATGGTCTCAAGTTTAGTTTGTTTAAACGTTGCGTTTTCCACGCTCTGATTAACGGCAACCAACTCTTGCAAAATGGAAGATGCAGGATTTAGCTTAGAGCTAAGATACGCGAACCGCGGCTTCTGGTACGCGTGAGTACAACGAAATCCCGGCGCATCTTCTGGAAACCGCACATGGGTGCGTTCTCGCGTAATCGTTGAGCAAAATTGCTATCTCTCGTGCCAAGACGATCTAATTTGCGGTCGCGTATACATTACACTCGTAAGACAAATCGATTATATCAATTTTTGCTTATTGCCTATAATGCTCGCTCGTTGCATGAGAAATTGCGTCACGTGAAAAAAAAAAGAACAATTCCGCTTTCTTTTCTAAGGAAAACTATTTAGAGACCCGTACATACAATTCGTGGTTGCCAGCACGGACACGGGATTAATTAGTTTTTTTCCGCGTGCTCGTTGTGTGTGCTCGAGAGAAGCAAGATACGGCGCCTTATTTTACTCTCCTCGCAAGAATACGGGCCGCCGAGGTGCGTCATGTTTCTAAAATCCTATGTAGGTATACGTCTCGTACGCTCGACTGCATGCACGCTGCATATGTATCTGCGACGTATAGTCAGCCAACTGGGAAATGCAGCTGACTGGTGCAGTGGTGAGTGTTTCGGTAGGTGTCTTTGCCGTCGCGGCAAGTCTACTTTTCGGTGTGCTCAAACACACTATTCCTGAGCGAGAGCGCGGGCGCGGATCGCTTCCTTTACCGGCGCTGCAACTTATGAATAAAGGATATGGCAGCAACGAATTATATTTCCATAAACGCCCGCATGGGACACATAGTCGAGCCCCGATATACGTGTATCCCTCGTTTGCAAGGACGACGAAATTCGCAGGAAGATTCCTTCCCTTCAATCGCGTTATTACGTCTAGTTTATCTCTACCTTTTGTCAAGGAATTGAAATCCATGCAGAACGTACGTCTGGGATACTCCATAAGTTACATACCATGCATCCAATTTTTATAGGAATATATCCCACAGAAATATTCTGAGTCTCGTAATCGTCAAAATTAACGATGTTCAAATTACCTGGAAAATAACAATTCTTCCAAGCATTCTCCGTTAGGTGTTCCGTCGATTGGTTTGCACGTAATAATGTGGCAAATGCGTTTAATTAGCCGACTCTTTGTACGAAAGGAACTAAAAAGCGTTCCAGTGCACAAAGCGCACTGATCGCCAGCGGAGGCAACCTTTCCCGCACTCTCTGCCGTATCTCTCAAAAGCATTGTTCGCTTTGTGCCTTAAAGTTCGTTCTGGTAAATTGCCTTAAACGATATCATCGTGCGGTCTTGGCAAGTAAACGACTCACCACGATGTTTCTTCGCTAGGCCATAAGCTTTATCTAGCAACAAGATCGGTAATAATCTTATACACGCAGAATCTTGAACGCAGTTTTAAATCATGTCTCGCAGCTTCAACATAAATATGAACGCTTTAATTTTAAAGTGTCGACGTATGCAATTTTTATCTGCGCGACTCACATTGACGGGAAATCCGTCATTTATTTAATTAATCTAGCTATCAAAAGTTTCACATGTGCATCATTTATCCAGTAAGAAAACAGCTATCCTTCTCATCGGAAATTCTCGCGAGAATGGTTGTTTTCTTTCTCGAGAGACGCTGTAAATATCAATTTGTTTTGACCGAGCACCGACGTGGTCGTTACGGTAAATTTACGATGCACTTCAACAACCAAATGTGCTGACATAACGTAAGCATTAATGTTCATCGAACGCAACATGTAGGTCAACGTGTTCTTATTCGAATGCCGAAGTGCTAAATTAAAAGCAATGAAAATTTTATTTGCGATCTTAAATACGATCAAATAAGTTTTTAAATAAAACTTTAAGAAAATTTTATCTCGATAGAACGTGTAATTACTTAATGTTTATTACATTTTATTAATTAAATGAAAACTATCTTAAATTTGGAATCTATATCAAAAGTAGAACCTTAGGTTAAAAAATAGTAACAGGTTTTAACAGATAGTAACTCTGTAATCTAGCATTTTTATGACTTTTACCGAAATAATTATTGGATATTTTTTAAAAATAAAGTTTCTGATTTTAATTACCTCGGTTTTAAAAGATTGTTCTCTTTTTCCTCTCTTTCTATCGAAATTTTAAACTAGATCTCCTGTTTTTAGAATTATTCAAAATTATAACCCTATAGTACATATTTGTATATTATCCAGCAACGTTACATTTTATTATTTGCATCAAGTTCTTTTTATATAAAAAAAAAAAACTTATTTTACCGAATATATGAAAATAATTTTTTATCAAACATCTGCAAGGCTTTCAAATCACGAAGACGTTATAATCGAAGCCAACCGCGACTTTCAATCGCTTAAATCCACCGCAAAATCGATTTCCTCGCCCCCACGTTTACCCTCAGAAAGTAACACGGAAGACTATTCGAGTACTCACAAGCGACCGCAAAAAAAGTTAGCGCAGGCAGATACCGTGCTTTTCGATTCGTGTCAGGTAGTTACGAACGTCGCTATCACGAGTGGTTCGACAACAGTTAGAGGGTACTTGAAAAATAGCAACAGCGCCGCTCTTCAATCCCCGTCCAACCCCCATCGAGCAATAATATTTTGTCTATGTTCTCTTGTTCCGCGACTCGACGCCGTTCTCGCGTCGATCGCATTATATTCTCGCACCGTTGTCGCGTGCGCGCGTCTGTATACTCACCTAAACATACTTTATGCACGCCGGCAATATGCTTGAGCACACACAGGCGCACTTTAGGGCGGCGAAAGAGGGTGGCGTCTCGCGCGAGGGTAGAACCACGCTGAGCCGGTACGCCTCTTGTCTTCGATTTCCTCGAGAAGCGACTTGCAATACCTCCCTCCCCCCCTCTCGCAGTGCAGCATTGCGTATATAAAAGTCGTTTTACGACTGAATCACGCGGCTCAAAATCGATGAGGTCTCATAAAGACTCATTGATTTTTTTTACGACCGAGGCACCGAACGAATGAGAACTGTGACTAAACGAAAAGATACCTTATGACGAGGAGAATTGAATTTGGAAAGATTAAATAGACGAATCCATTTAAATTGTTTGAAAAGCAACATTTGCTAATAAAACGTTAGACAATAAGAACATTTATTTCTACACGAATTTCCACACAGCTGCACTGTTATGTTTATGAAGGAGATATCTAGATTTGAAACAAAGCGCTATAATTAAACTTGCTACTTTGTTCGTAACACATACAATATCCATATAGATGTCATAAAGTTTCGTGCTGCGCGTAAAGAGAGAAGATATCCTCTAGGACGAATGTGCGTTATTGCGCGTAATTGAACGTGTTGGGACATCACGCGGCTATCGCTAATTAGTTTTGTAAGACTTAAAACGCACGGTATGTTCAGTACAATGTGTTTGCGCTGTAAATACGAGCACAGGTTTCCGGCCAAATGCGAATTACGAGCAACATTTCCCTCTTCCGTCAGCATTACGTTTGCAGGATATTTGTCCATGCACCACCCGATACCGCTGCGCGATCGCTAACGTAGATCCGAGAGTCAGGGGTAGTAAAAAAAGGGATGGAGGTATGCCAAGTTTTACGTCGAGCCATAAGTGAAATGTACATCCGCGGGCGAGTTTCTGTTACATATGTAACGGACTTGCGGCCGTCGCGCTACGGATTGAGATTTACACGCCGGTAAAATCGGTTACTCTCGTTCGAGAATGCCAGCTCGATGCAGCGATGGAAGGCCAGAGGTAGAGACGGGTACAATGTACCAATGGCCCAGTTTTCGCAAGAGAAGCTCTCTACATTGCGATCTCTATTTTAGGTAGCGCTCGTGTTATCCTGCGGTCTCTTAAAGTTCAAATGTCTCGTGATAGATTACCGATGGCTTTTAATGAAGCCACGGAGTCATCCATCTTATATTAGAGAGGTAACATTAAACTCGCTCCTACAAATATACGTTAACGTTCTATTTAGAATCTGTCGCATTACGTTTTCATTCGGAACATGTTCATTAAAATTGAGATTCGAGATTTAGCTGATATTCGCTTTAACTCGGTTTCGATGTGAATACCGAACCATCTTCTACGTTTTTTCGCTGAAATAATGTGGATCGAAGCATACGCAATCGGACAATCGGGAGATAGACAGACAGCATGAAAAGAGAGAAGTAAAGGGAAAAAGAGAGGCGGACGGTTTCGCCGGTTGAAAGTCGCTTTACTTCATAATCGCCTAGTTACACGGGGAATTACCGTCGTCGTGGGGGCTTGCAACGTCGAGTACTGTGAACGTGGCATTAATCCAAGAAGAAGCGGGATGGCTGGCGAATGCCGAGAGTGCGAGATAGAGAGGAGGGTTGAGAGTCAGGCCGGGGATAGAGAGGGAGCTTAGAAAGACACGGCAAGACGAGGCGGGACGAGGCGCGCCGTAGCCGGGCGAGAGCCTTTCGTTCCTTCGACGTGCCGTCTCGGCATTAAATATGCATACCGCCCGACTTGACTGCGTCCTGCGGGAAATGGAGATTTTATTACTCCGGTACAACCTAATGTCTCGTGCAAGTTTGAATTACCGCCGCAGGACGGCGACGGTTTGCGCGCTTAAGCGCATCGTGAGCGTTATGACGCAGGTTCGCGGCTAGGAAACTATTCACGGACGTGATACAAATCGAACCTCGGTCATTCGTGAGAGAGAGAGAGGGAGAGAGAGAGAGAGAGTTAAAAAATTGTTGAAAAAGTAAGGAAATAAAAGCTGCAAATTTAAAAGATTTGTATACGAGTATTTAATGATTTGCGCGCGATTTCCGTGGATGAAAGGGTCCGCAAAATATAAAGCATTGTGTGGAATACGAACGCATGCAACATCAATCTTATTAATAATAATGGAAAATTGTACGCTACAATGGGTATTGGTGGCCATTAGGTCATAATTGTTTTAAATTTAAATTACGCGTGTAGTTGTATTGTAAACATGGAAAAATTAAAATCAAAGTGTTATATAATTTATGCTGCAATGCTATTTTGCCCGTATTTGTAACCCTATTACAGCAAATTGCAGTCTGGCAAACGAACGATTGATCACGATTAATTCTGCCAAAAATAATCTCCATCATAGAAAGTGCGCATTTGGACGTGGACCAAAATTTCTAAATGCTTTATTTAACACAAATTTTAATCTGAAGTACAGCACGAGCGCGAATATTATATGCATTGATGGCGATACAATCAAAAATGTTGCATTACCCGCATGTTAATATTATTGAGGACCATGCATGCCGAAAAGAGTGCTAAATTAACTTCCCATTTGTGCAAAATATGCATAATTACTCTTCCCCGCGCGATTTGTGTTTGGTGCGTTTCTGGCGCATTATCTCTACGTTTTCCGTGAAAATCTCGATAAACAATTATAGTTCTTTTGGCGAACTGTAATCCGGCAAATTGCTCGTTCGCGACCGAAAGTCTGATTAACTTCCACGTCTTTGAACACGACGAATTCATTACACATTCACGGTACGCGATATCGAGGTCGCCTCCATGTGTTGTCATTTGCGCGCATCGGTAATAGGATCGTCGACTGGCGAAACAGATATTGTGTGTTATTAAGAGTTAGGAGTGCATAAAACTCACGACAATGACATTGATTGTGATGATGCGTTCGTTATCCGCGATTTGAGCGGATCGATGGCTTCTATCAGCGGTGCGCAGTGATAAATGTGGAGACGAGATAGAGTTAATTCTGTGTTGTTATTGAAATGCAATTTATGTGCGCCGCGATGGAAAAGCTGGTGACACGAATCACACACGACAAAGCGATATCATTTAATATCGACGATGAAAACGGGAACGTTGCTCCGAACAATCATCGGCTTTTTAAATATCGTTAATGAAACGTGGTTTGATCGACAACAAATTAAAAAGTTATCTCTGTGTGGACAGTTATCGCGGGCATACAATATATCTTTCTACCTTTACCACAATTGTGCATAAAATATGCATCATTATGCAACACATACAATTGCATATATCCGCTTTTCAAAACAAGGTTTTTGCTTCATTATATAAAGATGATTTTACCGTAAACAGTATTATATAAAGAAAAACGTTAATAATACCACACACACATATTATAATTACTAAAATAAATAAATAAATCTATTATTCACAATTAATTAATTAAACTACCCCACCGCGTAAGGCTTGCCAGCAAACGAATTTACTATTCTATTCTATTATTACTTAAATACGTTCCTTCTTTTCTCTGATATTGTTGGTTTTTATTCATGCAGCCAAATTCGGTAGAGATCATACCAATTCCCCGTTGCTCGTAACATTCCAAAATGTCGAGTCCATTACACGCAAGGACGCTTTAGTTTTATGGGAAACCCATGGAATTTTCGTGATGGGGATTCACGCAACCCGCTCGGTGTTACCTCTCGTCCCAGGGGAAACGACCCTCGCTGCTCTGGCTAACTTTAGCGCGAAGCGTCTGAAATATCCACGAGCCGGCAAGTGCCATTGCTTTTTCATTTAATGAATGAATAATGACGCGCGGCGGCAATCATCCATCGCGCAGAGACAGGTACACCCCGGCGAGCGCGCAACGGCATCGAAACCCACTCCCCTTTTCATTCCGGAGCGAGCTCGGCTCGCGGCCCCCTCGCACGGATATTATATATGAAAATCTTTCTGTCTTTAGCGAGAGAGGGTCACGCCAAATGAGACAGGTGATGTGACGTTGACCGCGCAAATGAACATTACGCGGTGACACATTCAAATCCCGATAAGGCAATCATATCGCGACCAAAGCCAGTAACTCGTTTATGACGAAGTCACAGTGGTCGCGATGTGGAATTTTTAAAACGAGATCTTTTAATAGCAAAATGACACTGATGATACAGCTGGATATAAGTCCTATGAATATTTATGTATTTTTAGAGTGAATTGTTTTTTTTTTACGAGCAACGAAGCGTGTTACAATGGTAACACGCAGCTCGCCCGCCCCGCGATCTCGGCTAAACGAACGTTTTGATTTCCGATACGTTATCGATGTTATCTTGAACATTTATACGATTTTACGGCACAGTATAGTGGTAACGAAACATAGGGTCTCGTTGTCGTTAAATATTTTACGGTCGATTTTACGGGCCTCTGGAACAGTCATTTTTCTTTTTTTTCTTTTTTTTTACGGGCGGTCAGTATATATCCCGCACGAGTGACATGAAACTCTTGTCGCAGGACGAAAGCGTGTGCAAAGTAAAAAGGAAAAACCTATATGAACGCTCTATTTATCCTGGAAAACATGAAACTTGCAGATGGCGTGAAATTAAAATTAGGTTAAGTTATTATCCTGGCCCCTGCTAATAATTTAATTCGCTTCGGAATGATATTAAAAGAGATCAGATTTTGTCACGTCGCAGTCGCGTGACACATTAAAGCACTCTTGCGTCTGCATTTTTTATGAATACTGTTAAGCGCATTTCCGAACGTGTATGTGTAATGCCACGGCGTGTGCTCTTCGTGATCATTTTTGGAATGAGACAATACAACTGCCGAAGAGATCTCATGGGAACTTGCAGCGCATCGGAAACGATGCAATTCGATCGTAGCGTTAGCTTCCGTTCGAAACATCGAAGCTTCATATGGATAGTTTCACCGTTTCGTACAGTAGCTTCTTACTGCCGTCGACATGACTTTCTGCTCCTTGTTTCCATCTTACGTTGCCTCCACGAGGACCTTTGAATCTTCACCGTTTCGACGTTCTCCGCTTTGATCCCTCCTAAAGCATTTCCGCGCGAGATATTGATTGCCGTCGCGGCACAATCGCCCGCGAACATAATGCTCGAATTTGTCGAACCATTCAACGAGAAGTTCGTTACACTAACGAGCGACGAATTATATGCATTTGTCGCAAATGCGACTACGACCGGTATATATACAACGCCCGGCGATGCGACGCATCACGTTGCCTGGTAACCGCAACTCTGAACGCGGAAATATTAATTGTACCGTGCAAACAGCGACGGTGCTTTCTAAATTACACGCATAAACTGGATGCACAAGGAAAATTTGTCACGCTGTCTATACGGGATGAAGTATACGTATTTGTATCGCGCCTCGTCTTTTGAATCTTGGCGCATCCAATTTTCATCCCTCGTATTCTGCACGAAAATATCATGCGTCCGACCACCTTGAGTTCTCGAGGTGGCTGACGAAACTTGTTAGGGATAGGACACAGCAAGATATAAAAATATAAAAAAAAAAAAAAAAAAGGATATATTGATTGCAAGGAGTTAGCGCTAGGAACGCAACGGAAAGAAACGAGTCGCGGAAGGAACGTGAGATACGTTCGCTGCGTGCTCTTAGCTGTCAGTGTCAGCGTTTTTTAGCGCACTGCTATTTCGGCATTTTCCGAACTGCGTGCGTGTGTTAAAGCCATGTGCGTGCAGGGCCGGCTGGTTTCCTGGAAAATACGACGTAGGCAAAGTTTCGCTTTTTCCTGAACAAACTTTGTGCACAAATGTTGAGAAACGATTGCATAATTACATTATAATAATCTTTTTTTTGATAATTTTTTCACATATCTTTTATTTTTAATGATTTATGATTGCGGTATAATTTTGTTTTAATAGTAATATCGAATATTAAGACAAAAATCGATTGGTTGTTACATTTGTTTCTGCTGAACGCGAAAGTATTTGCCAAACAGAGATGTAGAAATACCTTATGTACACGTTGTATATACCGTGTTATAACAGCCGTGTAAATTTGAGCGTATCGCGGGACAAAGAGAAATAATATACACCACGCTAGCGCGCCTTCCTGTCGTAGTTCCTGTCGCGACGATTTAACGGCGGTGACATTATGAGCCTCAATGAGAATTTAAACACCTCCGTCCAAAATACATCCGCGAATCGGCGCGGCGCGCCGCGCCACGACGGCCCTGTCGCGACCGCCGTTCGCCGTGGTATATTGCGATATATATTTCAATAAAATATTGAGACAGGCCGGCAGGCACCCCGGTAGCGGCGCGACGCCTGGCAATAATATATTGAATATTCCCCGTCCGATTCCCGTGGAACATAAAAACGGGGCACAAAATAACTGTTAGAGCCGCTCTGAATATTAATGCCCGCCGGGGCGCGAAAGTGCAGGGGTATATACGCCTGCACATCCGCTCTTCATTTTATATATAATATTGCACGTTAGATATGCGCTCTAATTAATAAAAACGTCGTTATAACTAACCGCCATCCATCACTCCGGCTTTCCACGCCGACGCGATTCAAGGCGCAGTCGTTTCACTCGATAAGAGAAGAGAGCGAAACGTATATAGATTTATAGATTTATTTCAACGATATTTTTTCCCACCCTCGCCATTCACGACTTGCGACTGATTGATTGATCGGCTCCGGAGAAAATTATGTGCATTTATCGCCATGAGTGATGTTTACGATTCGATTTTTGTGCAGACGTGTTAAATAGTTGAATGAATTGGCTCAAGCAATCCCGCGAATAAATTTTAACATTCAGTGTCGTAACGAATATACCGTTATCGTTCGATATTAACATTTGCGTTATCTTCGTTATCTATCTACCTGACGGAATCGTGATACGATCGAAGAACATAAACAATATTAATGACGTTAGTAAATGGATTCTATCGTGAAAATCCCAAGAGAAGAACTGCGGCGGAACAATCGACGAGATAGTGTTGAAGCCACACAGCTACGGCTATAAAGTTTTCGTGTCGATCAAGTGGATTTACTGAAAAAATTGGATGTCTTTTGTTCTTCGTGCAGCTGTATTTTTCCATGTCACTTTTTGCTCTCGCAATGGAATTTGTTAAAAAAAGCATCGGTACACAATGAAATTTTCAAATTATGCAAACTCATGGTCTCTTTAATAGTATCTTATCCATGCCTGGACCTTGTACTTGGCTGATTAGCGCGGTATTAAAATTGAAAAAGAAACTGCTAATTATTGCTCTTATAACGTATATCGGAGGTCGGATCTGTCGACATAAACTGGCGCTCGGCACGCAGCGCGCGATAACGTAATAAAGATGGCATACTTCAGATAGAAAACGCAATAAACTATGGAAGCACGCTCACCCATTGGACCGAAAATAACCATATTTCTCTCGTCATTACCCGGTATAATGCGGCGTATCGTTCGGGGGCGACGGTGTACGTACGAACAATGGCCTTAGCATTATGGTATGCATTAACCTGGAATTACCGGCTGAATTTAGCAAGATACTTAATTAATCAATTTTCGTTACAGTTGAGTTTATGCAACCGTGTTTCATTATACGGCCCAGCGGAGTTCAATGAATCAAACTGCACCCATAAATCCATAATCGTTTTTGATTACGTAATCATCGAAAACTTTATTATTAATTTTATAACTTTCAAATGAACAGAGAGATGAGTGTCGTCTTGAATTATTATTTGAGGAAAAATAAGCATAGAAATAAGCGGCAAAGTAACGCAGTTAAATTCGCAAAGTGAAGATTTGTCCGTGAAAGGATTAAGGCTGTTAGACGGATTTTCGCCTTACCGCGATGTACTCCTTTGCAGCCTTTGTTTTGCACTCGTAAATATTCATACACGGAAGGCAACTCGCCATTTTCTTACGCTATGATGGATAGTTCACGGAACGGGCAGTGAAGCGAATGAGACCTACTTCTTCGTTCCGCCGCCGGACAGACGAAGGCTTCGTCATCTATCAAATTTCCCCGTCAGCCGACCATCCGACAACCCGAGTCTCCTTCCAGCTCGAAACGCCATTAGCTTTCTCGTGGGGAAAAAAAATCGCGTTTATGGTCTCGGATAATTAGTATAATGTCGAGAAAAGAGGGGATTTTGTCGATTTCGACAGATTGCGTCGGTAATTAAATGCGGCAAAGAGATTTCGGAGCTTAACGCGAGTCGGCGGCGCGTCCCTCAGCCATAAGTTCCGCAGTTGACGGATCATTCAATTTGGTCCCCGTCGAGAGTTTGATAGTATGCAAATTAGTATGCAACAGTTCGAAATGTGTGCATTCGACTGTGCGCAGCGACGCGTGACCATATTTAATCCTTCCCCTAGAAAGTTACGACGTAACGTGGATATGCAGATTCGAGCGTTGTCGAAACTTTACATGTGCCACATTAATCAGCACAGATGCGAGATCCGCCCTACGATACGCGTTATCTCGTGTGTTACACAGCGCATATTTTAAATAACTCTTAACGTAAACATTCATAGATACCAACCGCAATTCGGTTTCATGAACAATATTAATCCGAGCTTAGTAGCGCTTGTTCGCAATAATGCAGTTTGTAAAGCAGTTGTTAACAGCGGAGCGTAATTCGTAAATTCGCGTGGTAAACAAATGAAATCGCTCTGTTAATCACATCAGGAAAACGGAAACTATCAAAGTCTTATGTACGTCATGTAATATAACAAAAAAATCTGTCAACAAAATTGTGGTATTATCTGAAAAAGAAAAGTTTGCTACCAAAGCGTAAGATACAAGCTATAGATTTGAACTATCCCTTATATCAGCTCGAACATCGTTCGAAGGCTATGGCCGTGCTCGAGTTTTCCTCTGCCACGGTCGATTGTTATCGCGGTACCAGTCACGTATCGCCTCATTAAAAAAAAGAGAAGAGAGAAAGAGAGAGAAACTACGAGGGGCGCCCGCGAGACGAATGCACGCGATTGTTTCGAGCGACGTTGGTCGCGTCGGTTGATCGAGTGCTCATAAGTGCGGCAATCTTGCGCGCCGGCGTAATTTTGTGCAAATAGTAATATCGTGCAGACCGAGTGGCTGCTAAAAGCTGTTACTGCTGCTGGCTGCTGCTGTGCGAGTGTAACGCTCGCTTGCCGGTTCACTCGCTCGCTCGCGTGCCGACCTATCATTTTCATTATGCCCACCCGGGTCGGCACAGTCAGATAAAACCAATTATTGCCTATTCACCCTGTCCGACATCAAACCAATCGTTGTCAGTGCTCCCAAGACGAAACTGCCGACCGCGAATATGATTTTACTTGCAAACCAGCTATTTTATGTTTAATATCTACCAGATGGATTGGCGTGAGCAATTGTTCTGCACGTGCGTGTTTGAGAAATCACTTTCGTCCCGTATACCATCTTTTTATCTTTACCTGTAAAACGTAGAATTTGCAAGAATATTTTTTACAATTGAAATTTATTGAGTTTAAATGTATGCCAAGGATATACTGTAACGCTCGGAGTAATAAACTAAGTATATGATAATATCAAGCATATCAAAATGAGTTTTCTAGCTTGGTAGTCTGCTAAAGTAAACGACCAAGCCTCTGCGAACATGTCAATTCCAATGAAGGATCTAATTCGCCAAACTGGATAGCGATCTAAGCTCGTGTCGTGCGCGGCTGTATTTTTCCCGTCGGGAAAAGGGAAGTCGCCGTCGCGTCCGCCGTGCATACGAGGGCATACAGACGCATATCGCATCGCTGCTGCCGAGAGAAACGCGACTTTTGAACAATGGCGGCACCGACTACCGCACTCGTCCAATCGATCGCGATGTCTAAACGCTTCTAGGAAACAGCGAAGTGTCGTGCCGAATGGAATTAAGTAACGGGAGTCGATATCACGCAGCCGGAAAGCTGTATTGCCGAGGAAAAAAAAACTGCGCCGCGATGGAAGAATTGCGGTGCGTGTCTCCGCGGAGAACGAGAAAGCGAGGAGAGTAGAAAAGGGAAAGAGATGGAAACCACGCGCTTTCGCGTCGCGTGAAATACGAGGGCGGTCTCGAAATTCTCGCATGTGACATACAACTTCGGGTTCGCTCGTGCGATCTAGACCGGCGCGGCGCGGTGGTTTAAAAATGAGTTTTTTACTGTAATATTTCCGCGACTCAATCCAATCTCATTTACCGAATATCACAGCATCATAGCGACGATATAGCCGATAATTAATTTAGTTTTGTGCGATATTTTAAATACCTATAGCTACTTGGGGGTAGAAGATATAATATTTCACTCCGCGGTCATGTCGACCGCGATCGGACGAATCGGTCATTGTTCTCCGTCAACGTCGTGATCTCGATTCTCTGCGAGAGGGCTGGGAGAGCCCCGTCTCGAGACACGAACGAGACAAATCGTCCACGGCAATAACTGTCGCGCGCCATTCCCGGATCGAGGGGAGAGAAAGACTAAAAGTAGCTGGACATTGACGGCGGGAAATATCCAGGCGCGATAGGTCGGCACTCGGCGCTGAAGAAGGGCAACAAAATCAAAAGGAGAGTCGAAGATCGTCCGTTATATGGCCGCCATCCCCAGAGCCACGGGTAATCCACTTGTCTTGCCGGCGCGCACAAACTCAGACCGGCCTCGACTGACCTATCACGTCAGACGGGCCCGGCTTGCTTTCCGTCAGATTGCATTACAGGGCTAAGCTTTCATTAGCCTCGTACGTCAAGCGACAGCTTAACCTTTCTCCGCCCTCGCCCTTTCTCTCGCACCGAAGCCAGTAGTAACTGATAATTCATTCGAGCTTGCGTCGTCTCGGCGCGGTTTATGTCTCGCGAAAAACCCGCACCTACTCTTTGAGGGATATCGCTTTTAAATGGTGAGCGCTCCTCTATTTTCCGCTAAATCCTTTCCTTGTGCCACCGTAATTGCAAGGAGTCACGAGATTTTCCGTATTTTACGGCGGATCACGAAAATTGCAGTTAATCGTTTCAGGACGGTTAACTGCGCATTCTCCGTATTTCTCTCTTCTCACGTTAGTTTTCGTGGTTGCCCGACACGACGAAAGAATCGAATCGATTCGCATCTTTCGCACAAGAGTGTGCAACTAATTGATTTCGGGGGGAAAATTAACCCAAGGGGGCCGGGGGAAAGGTGGAAATACGCACAATTTTTGCGCAATTTCGCTCGTTATTAATGGCATCGATCACGGAAGCGAAACGGGATATTTTTCCGTACGAATCGCATTTAATTTTTACCGCGGTCACGCGCTCAAACGTTATGCCCGTGACAGCGATATATGTCCCTTGATTAATTGAAATGGGATATATCACGGTGATGTATCAGGTCACCGTATGAATACACAAAAAAGGCGCAGATAGCTCACACACTGCACCGACGCGGTGATAAATAAACATTTTTACTACAACATTTCGCAAACTCGATAATGTAAATATCACTTATACTCTTTTTTGCAACGAGAGATGTATCAATTAATCCATTAAGGTATTCAGTCCGTTATTTCAATATTGTAAGAAAGCTCATATCGCGAGTTTCACAGATAAAAATTTTTGCCTTAAAGCATAGCTCTCTCTCTCTCTCAAATTTGATTTACCTTGCGATTCAATCATCCTGGCACATTACAGGCATTAATATTCGAGTGCCTTGCATACATTACATACGTGTAGAATGACGTATAACGCGTCAGGTGCATGCGACTTGCGGTTGTGAAATGCAGTTTCATAGTAGGAATTGAAACGTATATATTTGACAGGACGCCCGCGGCGTCAGATACACTTTGCTTTCGTAGACTTTGAGGCAAGCCTTGTACTTTACGGATGCATCGCCGCAAACTCCTAAGCATTGTCTATATCAAAGAATCTTTCCCCGTGAAAGAATCACTTCGATGTACAATTTTATGCAGCCATTTAAAAAGAACCGGAGAACGGTTTTTTTTTCCAGCCTTTATTTTTAAAGCTCGCTAATCGCATAGATGTATTCGCAAATGTCATTTTTCTTGTTGTTCTTTCACTTTTTTAATCAGCATGTTTGCGTAACGCGAGTTACGAAAGAAACGAGACATTGGATGAAAGTGTTATTACACGTGCAGCAATAGCTTGTAATACACTATAAAAATATAAGGATATTGCTACGATAAGTTAAAGAAAATATATTTCCACTGTTTATATGTTCCACTGTTCGATGAGATGGGAGTTTAATACATTTTCTAGCGTATAGGACCGCGATGTAACTGTAAGGCGCATCTCTGCGTGACTGAAATTGAAATGTATACATTTTTGGAACATGGCCCGCGGCGATGTGTTACAGATGCGCGTAACAGAGCGTGTCGTCTGACAAAGGAATATTTCTATCTTTTGCAAAGCAGCTTGCACTCTCATTGCGGTTCGCATACTGTACGCATATAAATACGTAACACAGTCTTGTATACATTATGTACATCGCATAGAATACAAAAGACGAGATAAAAATGTTAAATAAGATCTTTTACTTTATTCTGGTTGATGGAAGAAAAATGTATCGCCACATTGCGAAAACCTAGAATTACATGTTTACAATGCAGAGAGAGAGAAAGAGAGAGAGAGAGAGAGAGAGAGAGAGAGAGAGAGAGAGAGTATATTTTTATATTTTTTATATTTATCACCGCCGGTTTATCACCGTCTCGAATAATTTCTTATAGTAATATACCAGATTTAGCTGCGAAAGAAATATTTCGAAATGAAATAAATGCAATTTATATTCCAAGATAAGCAGTTTTGACGTGATAGATAATTCGTTCATTAAAATTGATGTGCAGGCATGTATATTCCTGGAACACACTCATATTCCATCAATTCAACAGCCCGAATACGTGGCTATCATCCTAACAAAGGAATATTTCTCCGCCAGAGCTTACTATCTACATTCACTTTGAGGTAAATGCAGTTGAATATTCAAGGGAATTCAGTGGTTTGACGCGTTTCTCGGATTTCCATTTCGCCAAAAAGGATTAGTATTAAAGGAAATTAAATTTAATCTCCGTTTTATTATGCCGAATAACTCGCTCATCATAAAACGAATTAGTGATTTTATTCTTACTAGTAATCTCTGTTTAAGCGATACGAATGTATATTAGAACGATAACTAACAAATCTGAATTTTCATATATATTTTTATCAAATATATTTTACATAACATATATAGATAAAAACCTTATGTATATACTTCTACCATTTATTCGAAGTGGCTGTTCAACTTCATGGAGGAGTATAGTTTAAAATTGTTATCAATTCCGACGACTTTAACAAGTATCGTAACAAGTATAAGTAATCAATTTTTAATTAAATCTTTGATATTTGCTATATCGGTTTATTACGCGATATATCAGTGATGCAGTCTTGTTATCTTTCGCGAGTAGAAAGTTTCGCTTCCTCTATTACACTTTTTCAATCACGGGACTGCGGTGCATGTCGAGAGTGCAATAGATTCTTGTCCTAGGCGATCCGGTAGTCCCGACGCACAAAGGAATACTTCTCCGGCTGTGGAGGTACTCTACCGTCTGCATCCCACCCGTGGGAAATGCACCTGAATATCCGCGCGTGTTCATCCGCTTGATTTGTTTCGTAGCCCTCGGGGTAATCGAAAGAGGCGTTGCCCGATCTTCGCGCTGTGTAAGCGCCCCCGCGCACACACGTGTGTACGTGCCGTGCGTTCGGAGCTAAACTTCGTTTGGAAGCCGTTTAAAACGTCGTGGCCGAGTGGCTATTTCACGAAAGAGGAGGGTCCGCGTATCTGCCTGTGGGCGCGTCGGCTCGTACATACACATATGTGCGCGCACACACACGCCACAAAGATCGCGGGGACCCTAACGAATTCTTCGCCGGGATGCCTCCATGCGGTGGTACCCTCCCAATAAAATTCTCTTTCCGTTTTCCCGCTACCGCTTCGATGTCCCTCGCCACGCCTCGCCGAACCGAAGACCCTCGATCGGGAGAATTAAATCGCGGCACTTTGTTTCTGTTAGGTACTTCGACTCGCTTGTTCAGCTCGGTCTTCGTTGATGTTCTTAGCATGGGAAAACTTTCGATGTGTCGGAGGATTAAAATCGCGGCCGCCCGCGCGCGGTAGACTTGAACTCTCACGAACTTTCGTTGTTTAACCAAAGGATCCTGCATATCGATTGAGAAAGAACCGCAAAGCAGACTGAAAAGGTTGATCTCTGTCGTAATAAATCAGGAGTACATCGTCTCTCCCTTTTCTCTTCTTCCCGTCTCGGCTCTTTCGTTTGTGGCTCTACAGGGGGTTGAAATATCTCGACAATCGCTATCCCACTAAGCCGGTCTCGAACACGGTTCGTCGATATCTGAAAGGGAAAACTGGGCCACTTGCGAGTGCCGTTCGCCCACTCTTTGCCTCGTCGAACTCGAAACATTTTCTGGTACATAGCTCGAATGAAATGCAGATTAAGTTCCTTTGACAGTGTTACCGAGTAGTCATTCAATCAATCGACCGCCTCCGATTTTCCAATTTCGCTTCCACAAGGGGTAAGATCTCTCGAGCGACGTTTCCCCAAGTTATATAGCGGCGCGGGCGGTGTTCGTATCTCCGATGGTACTTGGCCGGAACTTATGTAAAAGTGACTGCGCCGGAACATTGAAATTTCATTATGACTTCTTTCTCGCGCGAAACTTCTCGGAAATACTGCAATTGGGGCGCGCGATTACACACAGACGCGCACCTTCGAGCGTAATAACGTCACTCGAAAAAGTACGGGAAATAAATTGCGCTAGTGTGTCTAAAAATCGAGAAAAACGAAGTGCGAGGGCAAAGTGGCGGAGTGTTATGTGCGACGGAGGTTTCATCGGAGCTAGAAGCGCGCTTTAAGGCCATCCTTGTCGTTTATTAGCGCGTAGATACCGATCGCATTTAATCGAGCGCGGAACGATCCGTGAAACGTCCCGATACGATCGCTCGAATGTCTCTTTGTCCTCATTTTTCGGAGGCTAAGTGAAACCTCTCGGGCGACACACAGCGTCTTACGCCGATATTGCCTGGCATGTTTCCACCCCGACCCTTTGCACTTTCCATGAGAAAATATCGACACATCTGTCGAATAAATACCCGTTACATCTGCCGTAATATCTCTATCCGGTGAGATTGTCTGGTTGGCTTACCTTTTATATTTCTTGGGGAACCCATATTCAATAACCTATTGTCTATATATATAAACCTAATGGACAATTTGCCGACCCAACTGCGGCTAATATCGATAATAATATCGATTATGATCTAGAGACACGATATATTTTAGGCCGCGTTCGTTTACACACGGGAACAATTTAGACAATACACGGCGTATTGTCGCTATTATACGCGTATTAGGCGACAAATTGCAACAGCCTGCGAAATCATTTTCGCGCAACATACAATACACGTACCCTTCCGCACATTTATATAATTGCGTACATGACATTTACCACATGCATATCACATATACATATATTAATTAGTTAATATTACAATATTATATAGATTTATACTGTAATGTTATTATATATATATATATACATATTTGATTTACACATGTTAATTTAAAGCGAAATAGATTTACAATTAAAAGTATAACTATTTCTGCAGCTTAAGCATAAGAATCTTTTTGCTCATTTTTGCTAATTTGCAAAATGTTTAAGAATGAAAAACTTGAGAAAGCGGCACGTAATAAAATTAACTTTGAAAAGAGAAACTGACACCCAAATCGAGTAAAGAGGTTCTGCGCAAGAGAGTATGGGGGAGATACCTTAAGAAACGTATAATAAACGAAATGAAATTTGTATCGACTTAAGCTCTCTTGTTCTCTTGACAGCAAGTATAAAATCTTACAACGTGTAGAAGAAACTGCTCGCAGTCGACATTCTCACATCGTGAGCAGGTCAGGAGCGCACTGTGCAACATTTTTCTGAGATGGGAAATACCTCCGCAGTCCGGGAAGATTGTCGGGAACTGAGAAGCTTGAGAACGTAAGCTCGCTGTCTTCAGGAATTACTTCTTTCGTCGTGGACTATCCCATTTCCCGTTCTTCGCGCGCACGAAGTGCCCACGATTTCCGTCCAACTACATTCTCGGCGGAACGTGGCAAGGAACTCTCGTTTCGATCAATGACGCTATTCAAGATTTATTTCAGTAGGGACTTCCATATGGCGAAGGAATACATTATCTCTTTTTTTTCCTTTTCGTCGGTGTAATACGAGAGAGAAATTTAAACGAAGATTCTTTTATTTACACGCGGTGAATGTACCGCTACACCATTTTGCCGTCGGAAAAAGACTGGCGTGTAGCGACGATGTTAACGCAATAACATCATCGAAATTACCGTCGTTTGTCGACCAGTTTTCACCGGTATTGTCTAACGCGATGGAACTCTCTCACAACTCATCAAGCAAAAATCATGGAATTACGCGGCGCGTACACACACGCATGTACGCCCGAAACGTGTTCGCGTTCGTAGAGTGTCAGGCGTCTGTTAGGGGTGGGACGCCATCGCCACCCCCGCCGTAAATCCACGAGGGCGGCAAATGAGTTTAATTTTAGTTGTATTTCAATGAAAAGGGCAATTCTCCGGTGGCCGTGCATCCATCATGGAGAATAACGCAAGCCGGCCGGTGGGATTAGCATGGATATGACTGAATTATACAGACTATGCGCCAGACTGTGTGTATCACACGCCAGCGCGTGTGGTTCCGTCTCTTTCCGCTGCCTCTGTCTTTCTAACTCTCGGCATCCCGGGCCTCCGGAGAGCCGTCATCCCCTGGAACAACTGCGCGATGTTTAATACACCAGTAATGGAGTATAGTTTTACAGTGTGCGCAAAGGTTGCACGGACGGGCGGAACGGGAATCCGGGAGGACGTGCCCGTTCGTGATTGAATTTACTCGTGCGCCGAGCTCATCTCGGACAAAAATCCGTACGTAACGCGGCACATAGAGATTTGTCTGCGGACGAGCCACGGACGAAGATAATTATTACCGCGCCGTTTGTTCATTCGCGTGGCGAATTTATGAGCTCTTACGAGTTAACGAGCCACCTGTGCGGTACCAAAGTGTTGATTTACGATGCTTACATTTGTTTTTTGTTTCTCTTCAAGGTGAAAATCGTGCATTGCTTTTTTTCATGTCTAAAATTCAAGTGTTATCTATTTATTTATTTAAAAAATTTAACTATTATAATGCGTTTCACATCGACGATACACTTCTTTCACGGACGAAAGCGTGCAAAGCGTCTTCCGTGTCCACGAAATTCTTGCGGTCCATCCACAGCTTTGTGTTCCACGAAGGGGGGGATGCCGATTCCCTGCTGCTTTAAAAACTTTTGCGGATATCCCGGCGCTCCGCGCCGAACGAAAAGTTGTCTGTTCGGGTCAAGAGGATTCCAGCATCGATGAATGGAGGTCGCCCGTTGCGGAGGTGCGCGAGAGCTTGGGTTTAGCCCTTATCGTAAAGCGAGTTTAGACGCAGACAGGCAGTACGGCTCTGTATTTCCCCGGAGCTCCGCAAAGTCCGTATAGGAAATCAAGTTAAATTTGTTGAGCCGATAAGGGTGCGAGAGGCGGTAGTGCTGGCGACGACGAGGGGGTGAGATCGGTGTAGGGCTACGAGGTCGGGCACGATAACGGGTGCCAGCTCACTTTATGTACCGTTATAGGTGGCACACGGCCATTGTGCACGCGCGTGTTTGCGCGAGTAATACGTGCGAATTGCCGCGGGAAATTCCAGCCGAGGTGCGGAAAGCTTGATCTACGAACGAACGATCGATTCGTCGTAAATTCTAGCCGACATTTATCGCGACTCGACTATCATAAATATCGTTTAGACGGTTTTCGAATTTTTTGTTGTTGTTTAAATCGTTTCATTTCGACGAAATTTTCGACGTTAAGGCCAGTTCACTTCGTAACGATCGTACACGAATGGCGTGTCAGTAATTCCGCGTTGTTAGAGCAGATTTTAAAATTGATGCGATAAAAGGATCGTATCGATCGTGTTCACTCTTACATCGGCTCGCGTGTATAATTTAATAATGCGATATGGTAATCGGCCGTGCCAACGGTCTCGTAATTTGCGGCGATTACAG
Organism: Temnothorax curvispinosus; assembly: GCF_003070985.1. Lineage (NCBI taxonomy): Eukaryota > Metazoa > Arthropoda > Insecta > Hymenoptera > Formicidae > Temnothorax > Temnothorax curvispinosus. The sequence continues at coordinate 193,814 of NW_020214791.1, forward strand.
TATGTTTGCTTACGATAAAAATTTTACCTCACCCGTGTACCCACTCAACGACCACTGCTCGTGTGTTATTTAACTGTACTTAATCGGCGGAGTTTATAAACTAAATTTTGTTAAATTTTATCATAGTTTGAAATGAAGCAAACGTGCGTGCCGTATCGGCGCGTCTATATTTTCTGATAAAGCAATCTCGAAATAATTCGAGGATATCGAATTAATTTTCATTTCACTTGGATAAAATAGCAATATAATGGAGTATAGAAAATTGAATTATATTAAAAACGGGGTCAATCGCTGCAGTGCAATTGATCGCACAGCGGGCCGCGAACAATTTCTCGCGTATGCGCGCGCGTTCCATTTTTGTTCCAAGTGCATCGATACCTTTCGCAGCTTATTACGGTCTCGATTACCATAATGCAGTCGTAATGAACTTTACTGCGCTTCAATAAAAAGAGCACTCGCGAATTCCCGCGAGTGCATGCGATGTGCTCGATCGCGCGTGGCCTACTTCCCGAAAATTATCATCGTTCGCGAACGGTTCGCGATCGTTCGTTAATTAAAAAAAAACACGACACGACGGATATTGCATGAGAGGCTCCTTGTTATTGAAACGCTGCCAAAATTATATTTCGCAAAATTCGCTCATCAAAATTACTTCCGCCAGAACGTCCGAAACGTTCATTTAACGTTGTCCGTGTATATATTTTCAAGTTCGCAAGTCAGACATCGAAAGCAATCACGATACGCAGCGCGCAGATGGGTTCGCATGGATGAGTAATTGGCGACAAGATGAACAGACGAGAGATTCAAACTTTGTAACGCGTTTACAGTCGATGTTTCTCCATACTTTCCATTGCGCGAGGTATTGATTAAATTATTCGAATATAATCAATAACTGCAGTAGAATATTAATGAAATTATCGTATGAGAAGCAATTTTATTTTTGTGCCGCATTTTTTCGGGTTCAACGATCCAATCGGTATGATATGGTAACGTACTCTCACGAGGGCTGTTGAACAAAAAATGTGAAAAGGGAGCTGCCGTTACGGGCCGGCTTAAGATATGCGGCAGCCAGCCAGCAAAAATAAAAAAACGTGAAAAGGGATGGAAATCAAACCGGTAGGATTCGCGGGCCGGCCACGCTCGTAGGATATTTGCCCAACTTTAATTAGCATAATGAACTATCGTCCGAAGTGCGGTTGCTAATTCCGTGGCAGCCCCCTCGCCGTCCATACTGGTCTGCGCATAATCTACAGATATTTCAAGATGGAGCATTTTAGGGTTACGAAATACACGTACGACGACTTCGAAGAATCTTGAACAGTTGGACGCATACACGCAAAGTGCTCTGGAATCACCGCGTTTTTTTTATCGTTTCGTGAAAAATTTTTATTAATAATTTTAGGAATGCACAACGGGAGCTGCCGCGTCATATACCGCACACTAATTTTTAATTAATTCGAAATATGATCCCGTATAAAATATGATTTACGCACGGTGCATGGCTATTACCGTTTTATAAAATTCTATTCGATGGCGCGAGTTATGCGAAATATTTTACTTACGTCACGGTAACTAACTGCCATTTTTTTACGGGATTCGATACTAGCTACCGTATATATTAGGTGATTATATTGCATGAATAGTTCGTGAAAAGAGAGCGCATCAATGTGACTGACTCCAGCACAAGTCTCGAGAAAAACGGTTGCTCGGGAAATTATTTCTCTTTCTTCCTCTCTTTTCTTACGTGCGAAAGCCGTTGGTGTATACATTCGTCATACTTCAGAATCGCTTAGATCTGCTTTTTCGCTCCGTTATGTTCGAACTTTATGTTTTCATCGGGGATATTCTCCTCCCCGCCGCGCCGTTCCCTCTCTTTCTCTTCTTCTCTTTCCGATCTTTTTGCCCATCGTCGCTGACTTCAGACTCGTGAAAATCCGGCGCATACGTTATCGGCCTAACTTTAGCGAGAGGTCGGATCTTAGTGATGATACCGACCAAGGAAACGGAGGAAATTTCTTCTTGAAACTCGAATGATAGGTTACAGCGATCGTAACTTCCCCTCCGTTACGTATGTAGCTCCAAGTTAATAGTACAACTTTGCTCTTCCAATTGTAATGACACCCACGGTCGCACCGGATGTATAATTAAGCAGACACTATTGCATTCGCGTGTACTTTGGAAGTACCCCGAACTCATCTTGGACGCACTCACGTCATTCTCTACTGCTGGAGAAACAGGAAGAGAATTAAAGATTTGTAAAATAATTTATGAGTACAAAGAATATTGCGCTAAAATTATCCACCCTAAAAATAATATAATATAGCTTGTAGATGAATGATAATGCAAGCGATTCCTTGAGATCTAAAGCCACAGGATATCCGCTCCCTTTCCATCGATCATGTTCGGTATCACGATGGAGACAATTGCTTCTTTTTCTCTCCGTCGCGTAACATATAAGTCAGAATAAGTTCAGCCGGAAAATATTGCCAAACACAGAAATAATTCTATCATGGTACCCCCATATCCTCCATCGTATCCATTGTTCTCCCCTGACGTCGTGGTTCGTGCACGCGCGTTACTACCGGCTGGTCCTAAGTTACTGCCGCGACCTCAGGCGGTCTATGGGCCGTGAAGTTCGAAACGCGGCAATAATGTAACCTTCTTACCGATCTCGGTGTCCCTCATCCGTACAAGAATCACAGTCTCTATGAGTACGAATCTACGAGGGGTGGTTTTACCGGTGCTAACACCGGGGTGACGGTGGCAATGGTGATCCGTGGCCGTGATCGCGACGGTTGCGGCTGAGGCGGGGGTCTGTCTGGTTAGTTTTGGTTCTTCTCCTCGGGTAGTTTAATTGCTAAATTGGCCTTGGTAGATTCAGCGAACTTGTTCGGTATACGCACCTTCGACCATATATACCGAGCTGACGGATGGTACTGCTGGCGCACGACTGATGAGGGTGCGCAAGAACGTGATTTTACGTAAGTTCTCGGAGTGGGCTTGTTAGGATTATCGAGCCAGGACTCGGTGATTTTGGTGTGAACGCATGGTCGGTACACGTGTTTTAGAACTCTCCACCCAGAAAGACGCGCAACGAATAAAAAAATTACGATAGAAACATCAAATTAAATAAGAAAAAGATATTTCCATGTTTAACACAGGATAAATTTTAAAGTCTAGGCATCGAACTTGTATACGATAAATCGCGACATCGCAAGACGCAGAACTTTCCCCTTTGTCATTCACGACTTTGTCATTCGTTATGGGTAATACACGAAATTCTAGAATAATGGGAACCGGATCTTAGGTCTCGCGACATACAAGATTTGTGTCTTTTCGGTCGGCTGGGTAAAGACGATTTTCCGCTTCTCCATTGGTATTGGAACTCTTCCCGTTCCACGCTTCTCGCTTCGCGATAAGCTCTGATTCTTGTAATGGGGCGCACGTCACCGTTCATTCTAAGGCGAAACGTAAGCTTCATGTCGTAGCGCCTATACAGCTCCGTTACTAAGATTATTGTTGTATCGTCGATCTCAATGCACATTGAAGAACAAAACAAGCGCGTTCGGTACTCTCTTCCTCCTTTGAATAATTGTACATATATAACATGTACACAAATTGTAATAATAAAACAGCATTAACAATAAATTTATATTAACAACAAATTTATTCGCATCGTGCGTCATCTGCCGATAATTTAAACGATGCTAAATATTTTCATCGCCTCATGCTATACCTGAAAAAATTTGCGGTCGTAATTATTCGGGAATTAATTTTGCACGAGTAATTAATTAATTAACCTCGCCTCTTACCTTAATATTATACCTCTACAGCGCGAGATTTTCCTAGCAGCTTGCAAGCCGCGTTTTATTAGCAGATATATTATCGCATGCATATTTCATTTGCCTCTAGCGCGGCCGTACAATATATCACACGGAATCTCCTTCGAACTACTGTGTTTCATGTTCCGCGGAAGTGCCGCAATCAATTTCTAAAGACACCGCGTAACGTATTCCCGCGGCTGCCAGCCACGAGCGAAATTTCGTGGCTCTCACTTATTTATAGCCGTGCCGACCAGTGGCGGAATCGCGTGGAATTTATTAGATTTCTTTTATGAACAAACTGATCGCAGACGGCCGCCGGCAACGGGGTGAGCCGCGGCTTTCTTGAGAGGCTCAGCCGCGCGGCATAATTTTCAATTACAACAGATTATATCTCGCCGAGTTTAAAAGGGAAATGGAATTGCGAGGCTCTCGCTTTGACAATCCTACCCCATCGCTGCTGTTGATGATATTGCGGAGAAACATGAGAATCCAGTGGCCCGACACAACGCGCGATTCCTACTTCGAGACAACAAATAAATTCTAGCGAGAGCTCGGAAGTACCATTTACGGCGCTGTATTAGCATAAATGTGAGCCCGATTATCATATCCCTCCGCGAATCATTGTTAAATCCATAATATAACTACGACGGAGAAGATAAAATTATGTTAAGGAACTGCATTAGCATAAATGTGAATATTATTGTCACTGCCACATACAACTCGTTATTAACCTTACATTCAAAATAAAATAACGAAGTCTTTTTCCGCACGCGCGACGGATGCCGGGTTATTTTTTAAAGCACCGATACGGAATCGGCCGGCCGCGTATAGAAATTGAGAGCGTGACCGGGCTGTAAACGGTCGGTTTATATAAACGCACAGAAATCACCGAAACTGCGCGCTATCGCGTTATACGCGGAATATTAATTAAAGCGTCGTCGGTGAGCGAGCGGTGAAAATCGTGGCGCATCGAAAATGTCGGCGCGTGCGTGAACTCGCGGAATCTTCATCACGAACAGCACCGTGTCCGTTTTGAATTACGAGCGGAAAGTGTGGAGCGATCGTAAAGTGCACGCCCGGCGTGGTAGAGTTTGCGGTAGAGTGTCGTTAAACGAACTCTCTGACGCGCGACGAGCACTGCGGCGTCGTAGTCGACGTTGTGGTCAATAAGAAAGTAAGAGCTGTCGAAAGTAGAATTTTAATGGGATCATTGCAGGCCGCTCACGCCTCGATAGTTTGAACAGTCGAATAGACGCGTTGTACCATCTCGTTCGATTACATTTTTAATTCGATTACATTTCTTCTTTTTTTTTCGTTTTAATACTTAAAACGAAATACTCTTTCTCCTTTTATTTGACTGGATACATACAAAGTTCGTCAGGGAAACGAACGAGTAACCGGCGCGTTGAATGCGCCATTATAATGCATCTTCTACATACAGGGACAACGCGCTAATATCTCTCGTTAAGATCAATTTTGTATTCCGCACGTCACCTCGTAGACTAGAGTTAAGAACGAGCTTTTCGAAATTCCGGCCATTAACGCCTCCGAAGCTTCCACTTACCGTGCCGTACCGCCCTGTTTTGCGCTCGCACTTACGGGCATTCCGTTCGACACGACCGAGAGTTATCTTTAAACAAATATAATGCACAGATTCACCCACGCATTCAACACAGAGATCATGGGGATTCAGACATCCGCGACGTCGAGATCTCTTGACGTCGCGCTGAGGATGATCCACGCTCGCAATGAAATAATATTTAACGGTGCTCGACATACCCTCAACATTTGAGAGTTTCTAAACGCATACCGACTTCTTGACTGGCACAAAACGCGCGGCGTTTGCTTGCACTGCGTGACGTCCCGCGCTTTCATGCCAAAATAATATTTGCCGCGATTCAAGAAGTGAAGATTTCGCGACGTGCCTTTTCTTATAGTTTCGCCGACAACGTTTCAATAGCGCGATGTCGAAAACTAACATTTAACATAATTCGCGAAGAGATAGAGAGATATTTGAGAGATTAGTTCATAAAACTTCCAGAGTGTTAACTTTAAGCTTGCTAAATATTCTCCAAACTTGTAGAAAAATAGTGTCCATTTAAATCTTTGTGGAAATTGCCTAGAAATTTATCAGAAAATCGTTGAGATTTGACACAAACCTCACGCAATAAGTCGCAATTTATAACCTCACGCATTCCACAGCGTGGAATTGTGGCTGCGTATTTTAGTCAGGAAGCGCACAGTGCCAACTTGTTACGTCCACGTAGAAATCCATGTAAAATTCCAGACGAAAGCGCCATGCGCACCGAGCAATTCCGACGCTTTATCCGCGGCTGCAGCGACGTAAACGTCGCGGGTTGAAGCGTCGCGACACGACGCGCCCGCGCCGGGTCGCGAGGACGAGGGAGAGAACTCGTGCAAGCCCCGGAAACTTCGGGCTGGCTTTGGCAGTTTAAAAGTTGCGAGAGAGAGGAGGAGGCGTCCGCGTCGCGACGCCGGGAGACCTTATCGCGCCGCGTATATACTCGCGGCGGCTCGGCTCGAGTCGCCTCGCGCGCGCGCGCGCCAGTATTATTTCCGGTAAATTCCAGACCGGAAGCCGCGGTCTTGCCCCAGCGGAGGCCGCGGGAAAAAGCGTAAACGTTGGCGGCTCGTTTGAGAAAGATCCTCCTCCTTTCCCTCTCGCTCTCTCCGCGGCTGCAGATGAAATCCGTCTGCGAGGCGAAAGGGACGTGCGTCGAGACGGGCGGGATGTGGAAATTGGCTTCCAGTTCTTCCAAAGCAACTTCAAACAGAGATATCATCGGAATTTCCTATTCCTCGAAAGGAATATACTACATTTCCGGTCTTCGGCACCACGAGCGGTCCGCGAGTAATACCCTTTTTAAACCGGTGAAGTTCTTTCATTCGGACTCGAACGATTCCTATTAAATTTGCATATAGCGCTGGCTTGTATTACGGACGGCAACGGCTAGCTGCTTTTTCTCCGAGCGCAGAAAACATATTTGAAAAAAGATTTGAGATTTCACTCACATATATTTTGATAGTACTAAAATAAACTGATTCCGTATCTTATCTTATAAATTCAGAGCTGTCCCGACTTTCCTGACCCGACTATCATCATATATAAAAATACGAATAGAAGAGGATTTAGATAACAAAATTTATTCTACTGCCTTTTGAAATGTTTTTATTTAACATGATATGGGTATATATCTATATATACAATTTGTTTTGTCAATTTAATCAAAACCGATTTGAAATATACGCTTAATGAGAGTAAAATTATTATTGAACAAAATTTGAGAGATATGAAAAGTTTCTCCAATATCTAACATAATATTCAAATCTCTGAATAACACATGTTAAGTTCGTCCATTTACTAACACTGAACTACAGCTTAGATACTTACGTTTAATTAAGGACTCGTAAGGCACAGGGACTGGTTGGTGTAGCCGCTACTTTACGAGTAGCAATTCGTATTAATAAAAGAACTTTTAACGGCGCGATGCGTTTACGGACCGCATAAAAATAATAATTAATATACATGAGGCCGTTCCGCTCTTAATCAACTTCTTAGACCACCCACAGGAAATTAAAATTGTTTATAGTTGATAATTAGCGTCAGTTAAATGGCGAAGAAAGTGTAGGTAATGGGCGAGGTCCGCATCTTGCTGTTTAATCAAGTATTTTACGACGTGGTTAAACCAACTTTTCGTTACTACGTCCAGGACTTATAATCGATATTAATGTAGCGTTATTCATAAATTTGTTTTTTTTTCACACATTATGGCAGAGGTTTCTAAAATCTTTAGAATATATAATCTGTTGATCTGTTAACCATCTGTTAAAATATTGCCTTTAAGTATAGAGAAACAAATTTTCCATATTTTTTTTGTAGCACGATGAAAAAATAATCGCAGCATATTTCACAAATACGGATTACATAAAACACAGGAAGGTTTTTAATATTAAGCTACAATGATGAATGATATCATTTGTTTTCGTTGTTTTCACTCGTCGTATCAAATGTTTACGACATGTCGCTACCGAAAGAAAATATATTCGCTCGAATTTATTAGAAAGTAAACGGGAAAAATATAATTTCTATTTTACTGCTAAATTCGTGTAGATAGCTACTACGGGCATTCTTTATATTTTAGATGATATACACTGACAATTATAATAATAAAAATATACGCAAATATTTAATTTAACAATACACACATAACTTGTTGACCATTTTTTTAAAGCTCCATTTCTATTAAAGAACTTAAATTTAATAATTTTTAAATTAATTAAACTTAAATTAATTAACTTATTAATATCTAATGATAATTAAACAATTATTAAGCCAATTAAGTTATCATTAATAAAAGAAAGAATTAAATAATTCATCTATAATAACTACATTATTTGCTACATAAGCTCATTTTAGAGTTTAGAAAATCTATAACTATATAATTTATGTCAGATTTCACAGTAGAATTCTACCTATAATTTTATATACGGCGTATTTATGTTTTAACACACCCACACACATGTATGTATTTTTAATCTTTTCTCATTAGACATACAACATTATAAATGGAAGTCGAGTATAAATTTTGACTAAATATTACAAATCATGTAAAGTGAGATTTAATTATATACGTTTCTATACTTAACACGTCAATTAGATTAAAATAAAATTTTCTCGTCAATCAGGATTCAACTAGCAATATTTCCATTTTAAAACGTTTTTTTTTTTAACTAACAATTCTTAAATTAAATTAAATTAATCGTTATCTTGGGCCACGCTAATTAATTTACAAAATAAAAGGCAAAATGTGACATGACTTCAGAAGGTAAAAAACAGTTTCATAATGTTAAAAATCATCGGACGACAGACAACCGTGAGATGAATAAACTATTATTTGTTATTTTATCAATAAATTTCTACAAAAACGATGTTAGATAGATATTATTAATTAAAACTTTATTCTGAATATCACATACACTCTTTCACGAGATTCATGCAATGATTATGAATACAGTACTTTTGACTTTCAATTCTACGGCTTAGCGCACTTGCTCGTGGAATTGTCGAAGATTCGAACGATTCCTGTGAGAGTGCTCTCGAAAGTTTAATTGAAAAGTTGCTCTTTTGAGTGAGATCAAGGTGAAACAAGGACGAAACAAAGTGGCACCTTCCGCTGAGGTAATCTCCGGCGCTCGAATTATTTTTATCTCCGGGATTCAGGAGTTGCTTCGAAATTCATGAGGGAGTCAGCACGAATTCGCGGGGTTGTGCAGAAGGACGTTCGGTTCTCATTTCACGCTTCTCACGGGGGGGGGGAGTGAGGAGGGGGCGGTAGCGGAGGGTTAACTCGATATTACGAATCCGGCAATTTGCTTGAGTAAATCTACCTACTGGTGAGTTTCGGCAAGGAAAGCGTTATTAATAAACATGGAGGACCATATCGTTGATCCTCGCAAGTTGTTAGGGGAATAATTTTCGTTTATTTTGTCTTCACCCAACGAATCTCCGTGTAATACAAGCTCATCTTAATATTTCGCGTCTTGATCACAGCAATATGCAAAGTTGCAGATTTTATCCTCGCGCAGTTTCGAGCGATATGTATCCCTTTACAAATCACCGTGTACCTCGACCTGAACAATTTTGACACTATAATGTTTATTTTCCGTATATATAGTTCACGGAATAATGCCAAGCAATATTGCTACGTAGGACGATATTACTTTACGCGCATTTGAAAGATATTACATTGAAAATATCACGGAGATATTTGCAAGAAACATTCTCGGAATATTTTTCCGTTGTGCCACATGGTCGCGAATACTTCACGTATACTGCACTTGTAAAAGATATGATCTTGAACACGAGATATTTTTGACGCGAAAAATTCTATCTTTTCTTTGTTGAATCTGCTGTGTATCCGGCGAAAAGTCAACTCCAATTCCGCCAGCGCTCGTTGAACAATCTCTCGATATATAAACTTGCCACTTGGGAAGCGGGAAAACTAAAAGAATTATAGTAAATTGTGTAAATACGCCAGTAAAAAGTAGTGTGACATTAACACGTGCCGCGGTGACATTAACACATTTGAGATCATTTATTTTTTTTTCCTTGAAGGATCGATCGCCGCAGGCAAAAAAATGACGTTCTTGCAGTTCCGACTTTTCACCACCGTTAACGTCGCGATATCGCTCCGCGGAGAACGACGAAAAGAGTACGTAAGGATCGCAAGGTACGAGCGGGGTATCGTGTTCACTTTGCCGAGAGATATCAGCGGAGTGCGCGGGTAGCAGGATGGTATTTCAGCCACGCTTCTCTCTCTCGTGGAAGGCGCCGCCGCGCTGATGTCGCGCCAAAAGAGAAGCCGAGCGTACAGCGCCGCGGTGTCGGATTGCAGGTCGCTTCTCGCTTTCGTCGAACGAATAAACGGGTGATGCGCGACGTGGACGGGGTGGGCCCCAGACGGGCGATGTAGAACGGCGGAGGAGGTAAGAGAAGAGAGAGAAAGAGGGTCGCGGAAAGAATTTGCAAGGCGCGCGTTACTCGAATACCGCGCTCACTATATACACGCCGGTGTTCACTCCTCGTCCGCGCTCTCGAGAATCTCTCAGGAGCTTTCGAAATGCGAGCTCGCGTCGAGAATCCGCCCAAGTATTTCGAGTCCACGATGTAAAGGATTGCGCAATGGGCCTCGATGCCTCGAGTATACTGATATCGATATGAGAGGAAAAGCAGATGTAACGGATTGTTCACCGGACGGTAATACGATCTAGGTTCACCTCATTTACCTGTTTCTCGAAATGTGCGATAACTATTGCAAACGCGTCGTTATTTTTTCCTAGTCTCATCGATTTTTCCTCTCGACCTCTCTCGCAGTAAGTTCTTCTCTTAGGCGGCCGTCTTCACCAACTGGAAAAACCAATCCCGCTGTGCCAAAAGGTTAGTCTTGCAAAAAGCAACCGTTGGTCTGGCTGCAGCGCAGCAAAAAGCGATTTGATTGTTCTCCGTGTTCATTTCGGGTCCTTGCAGAACAGAATTTTGCGGTCGGGAGAAATCATCGGTCAAGAAAATTGTTCGTTTGTCTTGCAACCGCGCGAATTGCAACGTAAAGCACCGACAGCAGAAGAGAATAGGATATCGCAATTATTCCCCTAAAATCGATGTAATAAAACTTTGTAATTGCGCTATTATTAGTCATCTTCTTATTCGGTCTCTTGGTACCAGGTATAAAATTATAATCTAACAGTGGGAACCGAGGATCACGTACAGATAAGTAATGCAGTCTTTTGATGAGTTAGTACTTGCGATATAAATATTTGATAATGCGGTAAATAGTTGCGTCGAAAATTTGATATATCGTTTGATATAATATAATTTACAATAATAATAATAATAATCGAAGCGAGAAAATGACTTTTTAATTTGATTTAATTAAAAAGCCATACGTAAATTGAAGCGTCTGAATCAGCTGACCGGTCAGTAATAAGGAGTAACGGCAATTATTGCGTCAGACATAAAATTTCAATTTACCCAGTAGTAGCGGAGCGTTCGCGCGAGTCGGGCCAGTAGTAAAGTAGTGTCCTGGGTCAGACGGTTGACAATATTTGGCATGCCCTGTAACTCGCGGCTGAATTTGCGTGGAACCACGCGACCGTTAACGGGCGAACGGGGTATGGCAGCGGGGGGGAGTGACTGCGAAGCCGGGGATAGTTTCCGCAGGGACGGCGGAGGTAGCCGGAGGAAAGGGATGGTTGCTTCGGCAGAGTTATTTAGCCGAGGCGTTGTTCTGGCTCGCGTACTATGTGGGTCGCCGCCAGCTTAGTATCGCGGGTAAGCCTCATGAAACATGAGTACCCACCGGGATGACACCACTAACTCCTTTATGGAGATGGAAGCTTATGCATGAATTGCGAGGATGGGCGAGAATGCTTCTTGGACAACGGGGCCCTTCGCTAGGTGGTTCCGCATGATGTTCTTAAGTAACAGTCTCTCGCCAGGTGAGGCGGTTCCTAGGATGAGGCGGATGAGAAACCTGCCAACCAGGCGATATGTGCTGTATGTACCAGGTGATATATGGACCGTGCACTCCACTGTTGATGCTAAAATGCGAAATGTCGCAGCGACATTTTGTCATTTGATGCTGCGGCCTGAAAGTTTAAACCTGTGCTCATTATAACTGTCACAGGGATCGGTGATAAACTGTTGCACTTACATCGCACTTCTCCGATTTATGCCGCAGCGTGCGATGTAGCGATCGTTTAGAATTCGTATCGAGTCAATAAAGTATCATTGGCGATGTAGAAATAATTCGCGCATAATGAGATTTTACATTTTCCCCAAGACGTTTTATTTAATCCGCAATCACGCCGCACAAAGATATATTCATCGCGTCGACTAACGCATTGTTGTAGATGTAATTCGTTGTAAAGAAATTCCGGCTGCTATGAAGTTTCACGGAGCATAAAGGAGAAGAGCAGAAGAGCTGAGCTCTTGCGGCTCTTGGAACGAATTTCGTAAATGGGAGTTACTTTTAGACCCATTTAATATGCATTAAAGCGCATGAGCAGGTTAATCTCTTAGAGTTTCAGCATCGCCTCATAATTCAACGGAGTTATGCATCCGCAATCACCATGTGGGTATTAAATTTAATTGTTATAACGAGGAAACGAATTCTGCCATTGATATTTTCAGATGTCGCGTGAAAATTTAAGCAAAAGTGTGATGCAAAAGTAAAATCGTATTTTTTGCGTCACCTAAAATTAATCAAAATGGAGAATTAATTAGAGATTAAATAGAGATGATGCCATTTTCAATCGGCCTGGATCTTGACCTAATAATATTTCTGTGCATGTCTCACAATCAATGGTCAAATCGGTAAAGGCGCTCGTCACAGGTTGTAGAAAGGCCCATGATTCGAACTCGGGCTGAGGTAATATATATATTTTTTGAATAAATTCTTTACAGTGATTTAAAAGGATGCTTAACATCAAAAGTTAAATCAATTATCGATTTAAATGGATAATATAGCTTTTCTGTTCCAACAAAGAGCTGTGTTTTAAAACCGACAGATAATTAATCATCGCGCAGTTTACCGAGTTGGAAAAGTATACAAATTCACACAGAAATATTATTATTAGACCTACCAAAATTCAAAGTGGCATCTTCTCTAATTAACTGTAACATTCATGTCAGCACCGTTTCGTTCAAAATGGAAAACGTAAAAATAAAAACAACTACAAAAATATGTCGCATTTCGAATCTTTAGAAAATTAAAACGCGGCAACATCATGCATATAAAATTGCACAGACAGAAATGAAGCAAAAGCATAGCTATGTATATTAATTTACTCTTTGACACCGTGCTATTTTAGAGAGTTTTACTCCATTTTTTTGGATGCTGTTGTTAATGCTATATAGCTTTATACAAACACTCTCGTTCCTTTGCTGCGTCCAGAATCGCAAGAGATTTGCTGTAGCTCACGATTGTACCGACGCGAAACTCTCGGTTGGAACGTAATACGTAGAAGGAAATAAGCTCTCGCCGTACATTTCGCGATATCTGATGTCCCCATCTCGAGCCTTGGGAGAGGGAGAGACCGTTGAAAACTTAACTCTGCGCCTAAACCCTCTCCGAAGCCGTATGCTCGGGATCTACCCTGATATTTATACGACTTTTCGCTTAATTGCCCGCGCCAACTCCCCCAATCTCCTCCCTCTCCTTTTCCTTCTTGCGAAAGAAGTTAACGCCGTAATTATCACTATCATCTGCGGAAGATCGTCGTAGCTTCTAGCACGGTGTAATTTCGGTAAATAGTCACATCGATTTAAAGTTTGCGTTTTAATTACTGGAGAACTGTTCTCTTCCGACGAACGATATACCCGACAGCTAAGTTCATATAAATTTAAATAATATTGAAGTTAATTTTTAATCTGGCAACTCCGATTATTTTTCTATTTTTTAAAAATCTTTTAAATGGTGTGGAATTTTAGACAATTTTAATCACATTCTCTCGTATTACGCACAAAAATTTTGGGCGAGAAAGCATACTATTTGTACAAAAAACAAAATTGCGATATGTGAATTACCCGATAAAAAAAACTCGAGACGCGGGCCGAATTAATCGGCAGTTTAAATTGAGATGCGTATAATTCTCCAGGACCACCGTAGAACGGTAAGGAGCATTTGCATCGTCCTTGTAACACTGCTAAGTAAAAATAGGCCATTACAAACACGTGTCCTTACCGATTAGCATAATGGCCGGACTTTTTGTTCTTGCAGAAGGACTCTCTCGGACAAAAAATGTTAATACGGGATACCGTCGCACGCAGATTTAAAGCAAGTAGTTCCAGGTGCGGCGCATGTGCTCACGAAAGTCATTATACTTCTTCGTCGCTAACCGCCGAGAGACATTTTTTCTCCGCCTCTCAAACTCGGGCGTTCTGCATTCGCGATGTCGTGTAAAAATCGATAGGTCGTTGTCGTTGCCCTACTTTCGACGTTCCAACGCTTCTCATAATTAAAACTTCTTTCGACAAACCGATGTATAGAGCACGGTTTTATCGCGCGATTGAAGCTCGCTGTGAATAGACGTTTCGGGAGGTTTTTTCCATAATTAACATCCCGCTAAACTATAATCTGCTGTCATCAACATTTTTTTTTTATTCTTTTTCTTTTACTGAACACGGCAAAAATAGATGGCTGTGATAAATAGAATACACACCTACATATAATTTTTTAAAATTATTATATGCGAAACATTATTATTTATTTTATATTTTTGAATAATTATATCATCGCGTAGCAATTATTAAGCATCCGAGATTACATGTCATGTAATATTCCAATTTACGGGGAAATTTGTAAGCGGCATGAAGCGGACAATATCTTGATATTCTATTTAAGAGAAACGACGCAGGTTAATAACACAATCCTCGGCAGATTTCAAGTCTCTCAGTTAGTACGTCCTTAGCTACCTAATGTTTCCTTAATTGTGCGGCACATAGCGACGCCGGTGCGCCGACCTAATTAAACATTAAACGTTGTGCCCCGTGCCGTTAGCTACGGTAAATATCGCACCGCTTACTAACTACAGATGCTATTTCATCCGAATCGGCTTTCGGCACTCGACTAATATTACGACTGTCGTAAAGGCATCTCGTAACGTCTTCGACAGAGTTGCGCGAAAAACGAAGCCCCTTAGCAGACGGAAGATGAGAGCTAATTGCTGCGAGCATACGATGTTTCGCGTAATTAACTCAATTACAATGGAAATTCCGTTCTTATACCGTGCAACGAGACGTTACGCAAAGACATTTGATGGAACATTCATCCGTCAAAGTAATAGAATATTTATTAATCTGAATAATTATTGCGAGGGAACTTCGTCGAGATTTCCACTGTTTGCTCTGCAAACGGTGCATATATGAACAACATGGTTCTATTTGTTTATAATTAAAGCCGATCTGACGACAGTGTGAGATAGAAGGAGCAGCAAGAGTGACGTGTGAATGTGGCAAAGGCCGGCGCGGCGGGATAGACAAATTTGGCCGGAAACAACGTTTAAAGTGGGGAATGTGCAGTGGTCGGCGTGACATCGTTAACAACTTTCCGGCATTGTTTTCCGTACGAGCGACAAACTGGGCTAATTGCTTCAACTTCTGACCTATTCCAGTTAGCGGTGTGTAACTGGCTGCTTCTGTGCGGACGATTGTCCCCGACGATGCAGCCACTCGTGGCAACAACAGCCTCGCGTAAAATTCTCTCTCGCGGCGAGCACGTTCTCCCGGCGCGGCGCGATTGTCGCCGTGGCTTATTAACCCGACGATAATTAGCCGTAATCGCGATGACGTGCAGCGCCGACGCCAAAGCTCAACGGGCTTGTCTCGCGCATCCTCGGAAAAAAAAAGAGGAAGCTTGTCTGCCTCGCTGATTACAAAAGTGCGGCTTAATTATTGAGAATGTCGTACGGCGCTCGCTGTTGCAACACGGAAGTTTAACTTCAAATAACGAGTAGATATTGAAAGCAAACATTGAATAGAAAATTTTTTATTCTGTGCCAGTTATATTAAAGTGCGCGATATAATTTATTGCCATAGTTATGATTTATTCTAGGAACCAGTAAGCACCAGAGAGATTACATTGAGGAAAGATAAAAGTATCGAACATTTCTCCTTTATATCTTTTTTATTGTTTCCCGGAAAAAATATCTCGAGTTTCTCTCTTAACGTTTATCGTATTAATTTAAGTTAAAGCAGATCGTTCCGGTCTCCGTATTACGAAGTATCACTCGGTGCATCGCAAACTACGGGCCGGTTTGTAAAGTTTCGCCCCTTTTTACCTTGCCGTAAACTATGCCGAATTAGCCTCGTTGCGGTATTCTTTGCGTCCGACGTAGAAGATATCGCTTTACTTCCGCGCGGAATAAAGTTGAACAATTTCTCCTTTTGTTCCGGGCACTCGTTTTTCTTATCCAGCCGCGAAATGAATATCCGGTTGTAGGTTTTATTGCCGCACGACGGGCGGGAGAATCCCGCGGGTGGACAGGGGATATCGACGGCGAAGCTCCGTGTCACCTACATTCCTTTTAAAGAAGATCGTTCTCGGAGTAAGTGGACGGTACCTAAAGGCTGTAGGAAATTGTATTAAGCCCCGCGCGACAGGATATAAACATCCGTCGGGAACAAACAGTTACGAACGCTGGAGAGGAAGACGTGAATTACCAACATTACTTTCCGGTTTCTGCGTAAAACCGCGTGATGCAATAATATTTTATCATCTCAGACCCAGGCCGGCTCATCCTGTCCTTTGTCTCGGAACTTCTTCGTTATACGGTCATGCTACTTCCATAAATATCCGGAACGCGAAATACTTCTGAATGCAAATTCGCGAAACTCGTAACGTTTGCGCTGCGGTTCGCATCTAATATATGCATTTTACCTAATGTAAGCTTAAATAAAAAATTGCACGGACTGCCATTTCTCTGCCGGTTATTCTACAATTTTTATAAGGTTTGTCGTTTATACCTTTCGCAAAATACCATATTTCATGCACACAGAAGAAACATGCTTGACTCTGAAAATGTATTGTTTGAAAGAGTATTTCAAACGGTGAAAAAAATTACATAAAAATTTAACTCAGGTTATACAATTATAATATTTTGTACAAGAAGAGTGACGTTGATCGATGAATTCCGCATTATTAAGATAATCCGGCGTCATAATGAACACATCTCCAGAAGAGGATTGCAAAGAGAATTCTGGGACACATTTTCTGCTAGGCTGGCGTATTCAAGAACGTCACCGGTCTATCAGTGCAAGCGTGCATTCAACGAGAGGACCTCGCGGGCACCTCATTTACGCGCATTTTGCATCCACTCAAGTTTCGTTTGAGCGTGGAAGATTACGCGAAATATTATTTCGCTGGTGGGCCGCAAGCGCGCGCGCGCGTACGCGCGCGAACGGCGGAAGTATAAGTGAAGGGATCGCGGGAAGTCCTTAACCCGCTTTGATATACGTGACGGTCGGTGGAGAGCACTTCGCTCAACCTCGCGAAGCTTCGAACAAGGTAGAGGTGGTACGGGCACACTGTTGTGCGCCCATCCACCTGCATGCGCTTCGTCGCGTACACCACCGCCGACTTTCCACCGTGTCTACAAGGTTTGACATGTATACTCTCGCCTAACGCGACAGAATATGAGGAAGAACTTGAGATAAAGAGAGAGAAGGAGAGAGGGGAGAGACGGGGGAAGGAGAGGAAAAGGAGAGTGACAGGGTGAGAAAACGACGCCTCGATAATAGCAATTCTCTTCGCGCTCGACACCGTCTCCGTCTCTTCTGTCATTCCATCCACCAGCCTTTATCTTCCCCGTACTCTCCGTCGACCGCCCTTGGATTTAATTAACTCGGTCTGAGCTTCATTGAGTTATGTTAAGTCACGTCCTTCGCGTAATCTTTGTATTATACCACTCGAAACGTATTTCTGCGTAGACGCCGTACGCGATAAGCTCGTAGAGATCGGGACTTTCTTGCATGAAAATCCCCCGTATCACTTTTTCTTTTTCTTCTTCTCTCTCTTTCTCTTTCTCTCTCTCTTCCTCTCCCTCTCCCTCTCTTTCTTTCTTTTTGGTACTATTTTCGGGAAGGAGCCGAACTATTCCGGTACTTAGCTTTGTACTACCTCAATTCTCTGAGGTACCGAAGATTTAAGTAGTTGTGAAGAAAGAGAATTTCGAAGGCCGCATGAAAACACAAGAAAGACTTTATATTCACGTGGGAAAATCCAGATTTATTAATTTAATGTCTGTAACAATATTTCTTTAAGCTTTTGATTTAGCAACATGAATGAATTAACGCGTTGAAAGCTCCAATAAAGCAATCACATGGCTGAAGTAATCGATTATCGAGCTTTTCTAATCTTCTTATTGTATTATTTCGTTTCTTACATCGAGCTATAAATTAGAGAAGACACTGACTAAATATTAACGGTATAATGTAGTTGCATAGTCGTGACCATGTCGCGAACAGAAGGATGTCTTCGTTACTCCTTTCAGTTCCATGCATCCGTAGCGTCTTCCGCCCGCATTTCACCGTCTTCGAGGGCGCTACGGTTTTGAGAAACTTTCGCCTCTATCTTTAGAAGAGGAAGGTAAAACTTTGGAGCACCTGCCGAGACTTGCTTATGGAGTCTATTACCGCTTCGATGGAGCTGCCGGGAATCTTTATACCCTTCGACCCGGCAGTCGCGAATTAGCATTCGCCGCGAGTGTCCTTAAACTTCCTAATAATTTGATGGCAGAGCCGGGCGGACGGTATGTAAATTAAGAGTTTCAATATTCGAAGCCCATTTCCGCGTCCATTCCGCTAACCTATTTCGCGAAGTTCCAGCTCGCTTCGTGCCCATAGCGTAGATCATACCTGTCTACATGTCGCTTCCAGCGCAACACGAGCATACATTGCAGTACAAATTTCGCGTCGGGGATGCGCACTTTATATGTTAGTTAAATGTAGCATCCGAAGATGAATATGCGGAACATGAAATCGCCATAATCGCATCAAATAAACGTCGAAGTGGAAGTGGAATGGTCACATAATTCGGAATTTCATCAAAGCGATCTTTCGTGAAAGCGACGACTTTTTTATGTTATCATTTCTATTCTATAACTTTTTATTAATTTATCGCATTGGGTGGATATCGTTGCGTTATATATTTTCTGCGTTAAGTGTTATTTGGAGCGATTAGCTACGCTCAGCCGAAGGCTTGGACACTAATCGGAAAAATTCCTCTGTGTCTCCTAGACAAGAGTGATAAACGAGATACGTGTGATAAACGAGAAGGGATGGGTTCGTAAACGATGGGATAGAAAAATGCTCATCAGGTACGAAAAGTCGGCACGCAGTGTACTGAAAATTGGCTGATATTTTTCAAGTTTTAACCGTCTGGTGACCCTACCGGAAAATTGCAATTTGCCCGAATCCTTCGTCAAACGCAAATGGCTAAACGTGTCAAAGGCTCCAACGAACATTAACGCGTTACCCCAAACAATGTTTTCAATTTCGCGTATGCGCTACGTTGTTTGTACGTACGGGAGAATGATTTACAAATTAGCTATCTATAACTAACGTAGGCTGAAAAGGCATGAATCATGTCAAGTGTCATCGTGTGTGTCAAGAACGTGCGCGTTTCGCTGTAAATTGGGATGAATTTATGAATAGTCGAACTCGCTATTTTATCGTTAATGTGTAATATTTCGGAAGAGGTGGATGTTAATCTAGTATCGCGTGAACAACACTCTTTCAATTTAAGCGCCGTCGAAGTAATAGGATCTCACTCGAAATCCCTTCTTTCACGGTGGCATTACATTCTCAGCGTCATGCATCATGCGCTATCGCATTACAAGAGACATCAGGAATTTTGCGAAAGACTCCGCCCGGCGTTCCAGTTAACTGGCGCGTGCTCCAGCAGTGGATGTAAT
The DNA here is from genome assembly GCF_003070985.1 of Temnothorax curvispinosus. Taxonomy (NCBI): domain Eukaryota; kingdom Metazoa; phylum Arthropoda; class Insecta; order Hymenoptera; family Formicidae; genus Temnothorax; species Temnothorax curvispinosus. The sequence goes on from NW_020214791.1 coordinate 213,628, forward strand.
ACGGCTATAAACCGTGGGTGTTCGTTTAAAAGCCTCGAAATTTCACGAATTTCGTCGTTCCCGTCGATTTAGTGGGCATTACGCCGCGCACGAGAGACAATGTAATACCGTACTCGTTCTCGAAATCGTTACGATGGTATCTACAACTGAGCGCGATCGAATAGATTACGGCAGAAGCAAAAAGTAATAGATAGATCGAGAGAAAGAGAGAGACCACAAGATCCAGACAAAAAACGAGGATCGAGAGTTGTCATTGCGTCAGAGCTGTATTAATTGGATAAAAGAACCGAAACACACTTCCGTCATTGCCTTCCGATAACTCGGATTTTCTCCAAAACAAACTCAGAATTAATTAATTGTATGTGGGTTACAGGAAAGTAATTATTAATGTATCATTACTAAAAATAATTTTCCTAGCATATTGGCATTATACATAACTTAATATGTTTATTTATGTTTAATATTTAACAAATTACATTTCAATTTTAACATATATTTTACGAATATAATTTTGGAATTGTATATCAATCTTTAATATTAAAAATATGAAGATAATGAAAGCTTTATTAGCATATAAAATTTTGTTTTTTATTTTTTTATTAAAAGAATGTAAATGTCTTATACTATTATATTAAATTATTATATATTATATTAAAGATTGATATATAATGTGGTATACAATGTGGTATTCTACAAAGAAAGTGATAGACGAAATAATCGATCTCTAAGGAATATTTAGATATTGTGATTCTCTAATATACATTTCCATTATCGAGTAAAAACGATGTAAATATCTTCATATATGATTACTATATTGCTGCACGTATATTAGTTAATCAATTTTATACATCAGTTATATTACAAATTTTCTAAAGTGCTTGAAATTTCTGCTGAATATCATTTATTAATAATCTTTCTAAGTAATAACATTATCTCTTTGAAGAAAAAGTTATTCTTTCAACTTTTTACGTTTCTGTTATACGAGTATTTTTGAGTAATTTATTCAATAAGGAAAAGTAATTACACAATTATTTAGATTAATCCATTATAATTATCTGCATTTAATTTGTACCGCATAAAAGAATACTATAAAATTAAAAATTTGAATGTTTAATTTCCTAAAAAGAGGAATATAAAATAGTATTAAATTTTAATATCGTTATAAATGAAAAAGTATTGCATTTTTTAATACAACTTGTTTTAGACCATTAATTTCCTGAAACGAGATATTATAATTTAATCATGCGATCATTTTTTTACTTTAAAAACAGAAGTTAATTTGCGGGTGAAACTCAATTTTACTTTTATAATTAATCGATGACATCTGGCAAACTAATCGTTCGAGATAGTAACCTTGCATTGATTTGAAGCGATAGAGTCTTAGCTTTTAAACGAGATCCAAGATTATCTTGCTGTGATTATTCTATGCAAAGAATACAAAAAAAATAATAGAACTAAAAAAATACACAAAAGAGAATTCAATAGAGAATTCAATATTGCTAGAGCATCTTTTGTTGCTAATTTAGTGAAAAAAATTATTCTAATATTATTAAATTGGTTTATTATCTTTTCTCACATTTATTATTTGAAATATCAATAAAATTTAAATAAGCATTGCATTTATTAAGTTTTTTAGTTATTAGTATGCATATCAACAATTTATATAATATTGATGATAAAACGAAAGAAAATGATTTAAACGAGAATGAGGGTGATGCGTTTGATGAGATCGTCTATCAATGTTCCTAGATAGTGTTACTGGCTCATCGATTGCTCATTTATATGACCTGCATAGTCTCAAATGGCTCACACGCCCATAAATCATTCTCTCGGCTTTCAAGCATAATTAAGTATGACGGACAATCGATTTTCACTAACTTCGAAGCTCAAATAAGTCAAAAAGCGCGCTATAAGTTACGTCCGCATGATTAAAAATCACCTCGTCAGAGAAACGCCCGTTCATAGTAATTTACGTCACAATATAAAAGCATGTTATACAAAAAGCATGTTATACAGAAAAATTTATAATAATAAGTTTATATATTGTAAAGTACAATATATACATACTTAGCACGCTTTTTTATTAACATTATGCCACTGTTATGTAAGAAAAGAAAAAAGTGGGGTAGGTACGATTCTTTGAATTACATAAGTTAGTTATTAGTTAATTTATAGTTGCATAAAAATAAATAATTTTTAGTTTATTGTAATATACTTATTTTTTTATATAAAGTTAAGTCGATAAAAATAAACATCTTTCTAATATTGGCGCCTTATATATTTCATAGCTTTTACGGTCAACGAAGACGTTATGCGTCACATTAAAGCATATAATCGAGTTTTCTGTCACGTTGATTATACCGAGCTATAAAGGCACGCCATTTTGGATTGCCAGTTTCACTTACATGTCTTAAGAAGTGGAATACGATGGAATACCTACATTAAATTTCAATCGTATTTCTTCGCACGGAGATGCGCAATACAAATAATCTGTAATATTTTTAAGCAATGTTTGTAAAAGCGACGCATGCGTCAATTTTTTCCAATTTAATTTCTTTATGGTAGTTTCTTGTAGTGGTTCCTCATTGGATTTCTCAATAATGCGTCAGTCTGGAGATTTAGAGAGGATATCCATTTATCTATAGTTCAAATATACGGTTAATCTCACGTACGCGATGATAGCAAATTCGCTATTACCGGCTTCGTATGGGCTACTTCTGTCGGCGTGCCGAAACCAATTATCCTTCCGCATTCAATTCCGAAGCTTTGCTTGGGAGTACGGGCGCTCTTGCTCGAAACGCCGTGTCAATCACTCGCCAATTAATTCCGGGAAATTATTGCTAGGATTGATTTACGCAGCCGGCGCGCACCTGACAAGCGGATCAAGCGCGTAAAGTGCACTTGCCTCCGACTTCGAGTAGTATGACGATCTATGGGACAGAAGTAGATATCAGTAGATATCACGTAATATCTAGTCTAGCTGTATTTAAGCGTGATTGCTTTGAAAATTTCAGCATGTCTTCTTAAAATACATACACATACATAAAATGATAAAACAAATAGAGACTTGTGTTAATAAAGTATATATTCCTTAAAAAAATATATATGCACATTCCTGTAAAATATCTTTTTTATTCGTAAAATTGCAGTAAAAGTGAAATTCAGTAAATGTATACTCTTACAAGGGCTCTAATTTATAAATATGAGTGTAGTGTGATAAAGGGCTGCATCTCGTTTCTCCCAAAAAATTTATCTGACTCAGCCCAATGTGTATTGGTGTGATAATGATATTGCTTATTAAAAGATATATAAATTTAAAATATAAAATTTAGTAAATGTATACATTGACTCTCTCTGATTTCACGCTTTTACTGTGACATATATACATATCTACATCAAATGCAAATTATATGTACCTACATAAAATACTAGAAACTAATTAAAAAGAACTAAATATTCTGATTTATTACATAGAAAATAAATTAAAACGACCATGTAAATGACCAGGCATAATACTTTCTTGCAATGTTATAATTAAAAATTCACAAATCTCTTGCAGTAAATTGCATCTTATTTATCGTGTTAATTGGGATAAATTGCTCGCTCAAACAATACAATTCGAAATTCTGATAAAAAAGCACTCTCCTCGTATATACAATTAAAATCGTTAAAATATATCTGCTTCTCTACACGGGGATGGAATTATAACTGCAAAATAATTTTTTTGTTCTTTATTTGATGTTCAACAGGAATTCGCTGCGTTCGCCCGCGGCTATAATTATCCGTTTCGCGATTCTGAAAATCGAACGATTCGCGGAGCACGGTCGAAGTTGATAACGATCTGCCGCGGAAAGTTGAGAAGTCAAAAAGTCGGACGTACGAATATACGTAGCGTGCAGACCATAGGTAAGGCGAACATTCGCGCGCGTGCGAGCGAGCTGAACGAGGCGAGCGGCCGCGATAAAGTTTGCGCGATATTTCGCCTTCAGGTTCGTCCAAGTGAAGTAGAAGGAGAGAGAGAGACAGAGAGGTCGAAGGTGGTGTAGAATAGAGGCGGTCGCGTCGGGATGCGGCGTCAGTCGAAGGCGCTCCGCGATTGCTACCGTGCTGGATTCCCTCCCAGCCAGTTAAGTCGAATCAATTGGAAAAGTTCGATTTCCCCCTCGTTTAAAGGCGCCGCGTTCCGCGGGATCGCCGCCGCGTGGCTTTCCCTTTGGTTTAAAGTAGCGATAGATCAGAGGCTGCTTCCGCGCGGAAGCCCGCGAAAGCCCGAAACTTGGCCGCACGTAGCCTTCCGGCTCCTTCGTCCGCTTCCTCTCGCTCCGCGGCTTTCTTCGTAACATGAAAGAAAACCGAGCGATATCGATGAGAGATCGTACGCTGACATGCGCTTTAAAACTAAATACTATATACAATTAAATTTCAGATTTGCTTAAACATATAAATTTTTTATTTGTTTATCAAAATTTGCTTTGCACCAACTGCAGATTATTTTTTAAGAAGGAGATGAAAAGAATTGACTTGTAGTTGAGACTGAACTATCCACCTGAAAGCACGAAATGGGAAAAAATTGTTACGGGCGCTTTTGTTTTATATCGCGGCGAGAGCAATTCCGTTATTACATTTTACCGCAATTGGTTGAAATTCGTTTACCGCTTCGCGCGAAATCGGCTTAAAATGGCTCGACCGATCACGCAGCATGGGACTGTAGCCGCGTGTTATTCCAGTGTAACGAGGTTCAGGATTGCTTTTAAATTTCAATGCAATTTGCTTTCAATTTTCTAGATAAGTACTTCACGGTTTAAACGACATAGCACTGTAACTCGGCCGTTTGAATTTAACTTTATCAAAGCAAAAACTGCAACTTCCATTTCGGTATCTATGTGATTAACTTACAATTAGGTAATCGGATCCTAATCATTTATTCAGCACCTACATTTAGAAGCAATATCATTTCGTTGCATGTGCTTGTAAATTAATCAATAATTTCTTAGATTTCATTTTTCTGTTGGTGTTTACGTTGAAATACATTTTTTTTTTAACAATGATATCACGTTGCATTTTCCAGCGAGGGATTTTTATGCGAGCGCGAGTAATACGCCGTTAATATGATTAAGTGGATATACGTGATATCCCTTTTAACAATGCAGCTCAGTGCGACGAATGCGTGAGAATTTCAATTTTCTATATCGGGGCATCATAATTTCATTATCGCGTATCATGAACGGCGAAATTTCAATTATCCGCCGTGTGAGAGGATCTCGTTTAAAGTGATTTTATCCGCGCGACTGTGACAAAATGTTCGAGCGCGGGCGCCGGGGGTAGATTTGCTGACTACCTACATCGGTTCACATAAAACAATATCCGCGAGTCCAATAAGAAACGTCTATATACGTTTGACAGAGAGAAATACGAAGCGTCGTGTATCGTCCGATGCAATAATGTGCAATGTTGGCCGTTATAGAGATTTGTCGGATGTTGGACAAAGTGGTAGGGAAGACAGAAGTGGAGAAAATATAACGATGAACAAGAGAAAGAAGGTGGTCGATTGCAGGACGAGGCGGGACGCAAGAAATAGTTCCTGGCTACATGTCTGTCGGCAATATTTTTATTAGGTCAAACGTGCCGGATATGACAACGATATCGTACGATGTAACGTATAAACGTTGGATTAACGTGGTTCGCTGAATTAGCTCCGCGTAACTATTATCGCAAACACCAACACGGGCCGCCGCCCGCCGCTACGATTCGCCATTATCGTCATTGCCGCTAACTGCGGAGGGACCGTAATTTTCGCCCGTTGATTTCCGATGGTTCTCCGCGTCTGTTTCCGTATTTCCCTCGACCGCAACAGCGGGCCTCCGTTCATCTCCTCCACGAACGGCGGCCCGAAAGTTTACGAAAACGCCGCTCGCAGCGATTTCCGCGACGCACGATCGTCCCTCATCCTGCCGTCCCTCCCTTGTCACCGAATGATTTGTGCCGTTCGATCTGCCGCTTGACAAAACAAGTCGTTACGCCCGCGCCGCTGCGGGAACGGCTGACCCGTGCATGTCGCTATCTACTGGCCGCTCCGTCGCGACTCGTAAAAGGGGCGACGTTTATCTCGCCGGTGTGGTCGCAGTCGTCAAAAAGTTTGACTCTCGTTTCTCTCTTATCCCGCACCCACCAAACTTAGTCGTTAAAACGCCCTCCCGCGCGCACGTCACATCCAGAAGTCTCTCTTGTTTTCATTCCAGTTCGTAAGAATTTCAGTTGAAAGTTTGACCAAGGCGGAATAAAAATTCGTACAAGCGAGTAAAACTAAGTCGGAATCGTACTAATTTCTTTATCGAATAAAGACTTTCCTAGATCATAATAGGGTAGTACAGTGATTCTTTAAAAAATTGACAATAAATTTTATTTATTAATATTATAGATATAAATTTATAGAAAAATATTGCACGAAGAGATGTTTGTTACCTTAAAAGTTTATCGAAATAGATGGGTATTTATCTATGCATTAAGTAAAAAGTTTGAACGGTAATTATGACGTATAGGTTTGAGTTTTTGCCGGATTTAATTTCAAATTGAGTCATTGGACGCTACATGTTGCATGACTCTTGCATTTCGCCAAAATATTTGAAGCACTGACAAGAAGCTTGATTTGCACAAACCATCTATCTGCTGTTTTTCTGCTATGGACGTGTCATTGTGCAGCCTCGTAGAGTATCGAAACATACCTGTTGACGACAGGATTAAATAGCGGTAACAAGTACGACGTACAACGAGAGCTTTCATTTGTATAGTGCACACTTCTGCGATCACGCCGGCGCGGCGCGTCAGTTAAAATTTAAATGTCCATAATGTACCTGTCAGTTTTTCGCTTTGCTTAAAATAGTAACGTATTAATCACATGCCTCTACCAATATAGAATCTCCCACAATTTTCTCGTGCGTTCCCGTTAATTAAGAGACAGCCAAAAATGAAGCAATTTCGCCCGGCAAATCGGCCCTCAAACGGAATTCGCGATGAGCGTCCCGACGCCGCGACGGCGCGACGAAGCGATTTTCTTCTGTTCTGTGAAAAATTCTCGGGTGTCGGTTCACGGTTCGTTTAACAGATTCCATGCCTATTTCGCGGCCTCCCGATAAATTCAGGAATCAGTCGGAGGATTTGACGCCGGACCCCTGCGGACAGACGTAGATGGTGACTGCGGGGATTCTTCTTTCATTAAATCCCGAACAATTCACGGCGGTCGCTTTGTTTAAAGCACAATGAGACCATAGATGCGGTGCAGTCAGTGGGCGTGGTAACACGACACGGTTGAAAATCGAGATGGCTTCGACCAAAGCCTTAAGAACTAGGAGATTCCTTCGTCGCGCGTTGCGATCTCTTGGGAAGCTACTGGGGAACGGTGATAAGGACGGAAGTCGAAGACAATGCCGAATTCGAATTGAGAATCCATCTTCATGAATAAGAAAAATGGTCGTCGCGCCAGAAAAATCGTTATAGCATCATTATATCGTACGGAATCACTATAAATTATTTATGATATCGTTTTACTAGCATTAATTAAATGTTACGGCAAAGAAAAGAACTTTAGAATTATTAATGAATTATTAATTTTACTGAAGACCATCAGAAAGTAATTACGACGTCGTGAATATCGAAGATTAAGCTTTTTATCCTACTTCTTTCTTAGATATTTTTTATAGGCAAATATTAATTTTGTTTTGCAAATTAACTCCGTAAAATGATCATTCAACTCCGATTACTATTATTACATTAGTTGATATTAGACATCTCCTTGTTCCTTCCTCAGATCAAAGGATCTACGAAGGATAGCGAGGAGATATTGTATGCAGTAGGTCACAGTCCAGGCTCTTGATAACTATATCACCCACGCTATTGCAACCCTTGACAGCGCCAAGGTCTCCCTTTGAACCCACCAAGTTTCCTCATGAATTCTCGAAGTACTTGCTACGGCGAAGACCATCGAGAAGCGATATATCGCGATATACGGCAGCTCCTAGCACGCAGCTGAGCCTCTGGCCGGTACCGCCGCTCGGCGGAGCGGATAATACGGTTTTAACGAACTGTTTTCCATAATGCAAGTAAAGCATTATCAGGCCGTTGAGTGTAGTGGAGTCGTATACTGCCGGATAGTGGAAGCCGTAAGCCTTAACGCTCAGATCCTTGAACCTCGAGGGTGGCGTTATAAATTTTGCCATCCATCCAATATAGTGAAAAAAAAACGGAGGAGAGCGAGAAAAAACACTAGTGCGCGGAAGAGATGGTTGGCGTAAAAAAAATTCGAAAACGAACGACGAGATGAAGAAGGTGGTCAACCTTGTAAGCGAGAGGTAATTATTATACAAGCGGAGAATTGAAGATTGTAATAAAGTTAGTAAATCTGCTATAAAATTCAGACAGTTGAAAAGGTATTATTAAGGATATAAGTGATTAAAATGGTATGGTCGTATCAACGTCATCTTTCTCTATTCTTGTTCCTTTTATTTTTCATATTATTATTTGCGAAAATCCATTGGCGAGCAGATAAAACGGTAAAATGGCGCATAAATTTAACAAGCGACTCACTGAGCTGAATGTAAAGCCAGAAAGAGGAGCGAAAACTCGTGCTAGAATTCGAAAAATGTCAACGGACTACGCTATTCGGTTACCCCGAACGCAAGACAAATGACGGTTAAAACGGGAATTGCGGCTATCGTGAAGTTAAATCGATGCGCGGCTGACTGGTTTCGAATAGTAGATTTTTTAATATTATATCGGTGATGCTGGAAATACGGGTCGCGACAGGTCGATATCTCGATAATGCATCGTCGGGGCTAACCGATTTGCATTGGTTACTTCACGCGCAGGCGGAGGATAGCAATACATGAATCATTGCGCGTGATGGAAACACAGGGAGGAGAACAAAAGTGGCGAGCGGACAATGATACGCTAATCATTAGTGGAGAATGTCGCGATGGGAAATGAAACGAGGAAGCGATGCATTAATGGATCGCAGGCCAGATCATTAGTCTCGAATCCTAATTTTTTCGCTTAAATAGAGGGTGGGGGATGATGCTTATATGTATAAGCATCAAAATCCATTCATCATTTATTATTTAGAAGGATCACAATCCATGGTCTTGGCGATTAACTGACCAAAATCGATGACCGTATCGTCATGACGATTATAATAATGATAGCCAGTAGGGTCGATAAAAAGTCTTTACTGGTAGTTAGGTTAATTATTGACTGGCAAGGTAAACGTTTCTTATCCGGTTTAATTTTTTCATGCGCGTCAGATAATTAAGCGGATAAAAAAAGACGGCAAATATAACTTTTGTTCCTAACGCCACTCCAATCGATCTTAATCCATATCACGAAAATAGCAGGTATAAGAATACTTTTTCTTTACAGGTCAGCTTTTTTAGTGACAATATAAGACAGGATGGCAGGTATTTTTATGTCTTCTATTGTAATTGCAGAGAGAGAAAGAGTGTTGCCGCGTTATATATTATTAGCAAAAGAGCGTAAATAACAATATTCCCTGAACTAATTAATATAGTTTCTGCACAGTGCATTATTTTACAACAAATATCGAACGCAATATAAGTAGAAATTAATAGATTATGTATAGCACGGGGTGTTGCGTCAAATATTTTAACCCATTTACAAATGTGCATTATTAATGGAAATCAAAAGTACTAATGCGAGTATACATTGCGCGATAGCATAGAGCATTGTAATGTGAATGTTTGTAACAAAACAGGATCGAGTTTTGTATTCATATATATTATACACACATACAACGTTCCAGAAAGAGTAAAGTGAATTAAGCGGCACAGAGCTTCGCGGATAAACTCCCATGCATATATATCCGCGGCACAAATATGAAACGAATATAAACTAGCGGATACCGCACGTGCAAATATTCGCGTGATGCGTGGGATGCGCAGAAAGAATAAACATTCGGCCCTCTCCGCGCCCAACAATTCGGCGCTCGAACAGTTCGTAATAGTTAATTAAAGCGGATCGGGCATTTCCATTAAAACTTGGATAGTGCAACCGCGGATAAATTGAAATATTCACAAAGGACGTCGGCGCGCATAGGCGGAGCGATAAAGACGACCATAAACGCGCCGCTTTGACGGCTATTTGCGTTTTGCAGTTTACGCTACGCACTCAGATATCGCTCGTTATCATCGATACGTGCCGCCAATGGTCCACCGCCCCCGGTCTAGTAGCCGCGGAATACGTTTTATTCAATGGCGACAGGCAAAGCACCGTTGATTGTAACCACTTATGGAACACGCGCGTACCATCAAGCGATAGTCGAACTCAATCTCCGTATCGACGCGATGTATATATCTTTCATCGGCGTTTGGCATGGCTAACAAAGTTAAGATCAATAGACTCGCGTCGATTTAATACCAACCCGTCAAACCTCGCTGGATTGAGCGCAAGTTTCCAGCGCGCAGCGGCGTAACGTGTCGATATATCGCTTTATCGGATTAGATTTTTAAATTGAATTTCGCGTGAGTTTAGGAATCTCGGAGTCGAGATGCGATCTAAGTCAAATCGATTTTTCCAGCTCGTACCTTCGCGTGGTACTCTTTTTCCTTTTAAGAATATTGACGAGAACTGAAATTCGTCGTTTGTTTCGATCGTTGAACTTCGTTCGATTTCGTCCGCGAGAACTGAAACCCTTGCGAAAGTACGTCTCCATATGCGTGAAAGATAAAAATTGCATAAATCTGTGACGACGTTGCGGAGATATACATCGTGACATAAACTACCGCGAGCGTTCTTTAAATACTACAAACAACTGGGTACGAGGCATGTCGATTTCAGGGCGGCTTTACATCCAACCCCGTTTAAGGGAACATTGCATGCACATTGCGTTCCCACGACCTTTCTCGTAGCAGCCGACCGCGTAAAGCGCGGTAACATTGCAAAGCGCACCTTTGAAGCCAGTCGGTCCACGTCACAAAGTTTCGAAGAAGCGTATGTCCGAGAAAGAGTAACGCGTTTCGATGACGTCACAACGGATCAAGAACCCCCATCGCGACAATACCTCGCTCGCAAGACGATGTATGACGCAAGCGCCCGTTCCCCTAAGTCGGACGCCGATGACGTCCGTCAGCTGGGAGTCTATAGCCGCTACATATGTAAACTGTAAAGTCCGTAATCGAGCGTAATTATTCAAACGGAGAATATACATCATTAAGGTTGTTTCATCGATCGGGTGATGGTCGAACGAGACTCGCTATAGCAAAATGTTCGTCGTCGCTCCGGGCGACGTTCAATCCTTTTTCTCGCGGTCCGCTGATTGCATTTTGCGCGTCACGAGGTCGCAAATTTCATGCCTCCCTCCGTCGACGAGAGCGTCAACGAACTGGAAAGCGTCCGTGATCAGTTGTCTATGGGAGTTGGACTTACCTGTGGTTTCCGGCGCATTCCTTGATGTCCTTCCTCCATTATTTGAAGTTCCTCGAGTAAAGAAGTCTATAAGTAGCTTATCTTTTCAATAAAAAAGACTTTATTCGTATCAAGTATCTATCTTTGAGGAACTTATATTTATAATGCTTCTTCTGCTGTCTTGTGAAATGTGGGACGTAGGTATAAATTAATAACGTACAGATCAATAATTTATTAAAGCAAAACTTTATTATAGCAATAGTGAACAATGGATAACTATTAAAGATTTTTAACATGTTTTTTTTTTTGATAAAAATAGCGATTGGATGTTTAGGTTTAGGTAATAGGTGAATATCTAAAAGGGTCTCTTATCGTACGAAATTCTTTGAACTAAAAATTACCTACAGTCGTGTATTAACGATGATAATCGCACATACGTGTCATTAAGTCTGAATTCTTAGGCGGCGCGTACCGTGAATCGATCGATCGTGTTATCGCGTGCGATCGTGTGCAACGCAGATTAAAATTATGTCAGTATATTCAATGCGATTCCGCTTTCGTTCTCAATCCAAACATGCAGAAATTTACAAGACAATTTACAAGACAATTTCTCAAGATGTAGACAAAAAAAATTTGATTTTATCCTGTGATAAAAATGATTTTCCACGTATCTTACGCAGCTTTTCAAAAAGTCAGTTTTGTCCTGATCCGAAAGTATTTTCGTTGGACAAGCGCAGAGTGACGCGTGTGGCCGAATTGATTCAATCGATAGACATATCGCCCGGTGCGAACAAACAGAACGTTTGGTGCGGCGCTTGGAGAAAGATCGATATTCACGATTACGTTCCATAAACAAAACTGCCGATGCGCCGATGCACGCCGAGGTACGGTGGCGTTACCTCGAGCGGTGCCGGATCCGTCCCTTACATCGTGCGGCTAAATTGAATTCCCCCTAAGCGGTATATCGGCATCTACGAGCTTCAGAACGACTCACGGCGCGCTACCGCCCGGCCCTAATTTCCACCCTTGATCGCTCTGCTGTCGACAGGAACGAGCAGAATGCAAAAAAAGAAGCGTACCCCGAAAGAACGAAGAAAAATACGGCGATGATGAAGGATGAGTTTTCCACGATACGAATGGACTATTAATCTCGCACGCGCGCGCGAGTTTGCTCCAATTTTCTGCTTTAAGGCAAGATATATCCGTAAAAAAAAAGGGGGAAAGAAAAACGGTCCACGGGAGAAAAACCGGTGCCGCGCCGGTGACACAAGAGCGGAAAGAAAGGCGGGCGAAATTAAGAGGAAATCGGTCAACGGATCATTCCCGCTCTTCCGTAATCTTCGGGATAAAAAAAAAATAAAGGGTATACACGCAGCGCCATGTGTAGCAAAATCCTTCCTCGTTCCATTCCACCCCTCCTTCGCTACACAACTCGAGAAACGAGTCTACGCTTCCGATACTTGAAACCTAAGACAGTCGTCGGCTAGTCCTAGTGATATATTTTAATAAATCGTTATCGCGGGTCTATCCTTCCATTCCCTTCCTCCTATCATAGTAGTATGTCGTCGTAACTAATTATTCAGTTAGGGCGTCTCTTCCCCACCCCCCTTTGCGTTTTCCTTTACACGAGTAACCACGAGTAGGGACTGTCACCCAAAATTGTTTCGTGTCGCATACATTAAACCGAGTCTATAGTCTATCTCGCCTTCTCGCGGTCGACGTTGCGGGATAATCGATTAGGATTTCGCAGGCAGTGTTGTTTGAGGTTTTACTTTTTTTCTTTCTTTTTCTCGTTCGAATGCGTTTCGAGCTCACGTGTCGACGAACAGCGGCGAAAATACTTTGCCACGCTATTATAGCCGGGCAGGCTAACTTCTCTCTACGTCGCCGATCGATCGTTCCGCTCGCGATATCCCGCCGCATCAATCGCATTCACGCAACATACAGTAATCTTACAAATAATATATCTAACAACTTTAGGTTCAACTTAGATTGCTTTCCGTGATCACGCCTACTCCAACCCGAAGCGCGCCCTCGTGCACTCGCATCGGGCACGCACTTCTTCGCATTCTGCGACGGGGACCACATCGTCCAGGATCGATACACCCTCCCCCATCCTTCCACCCTTCCTCCGCAAACACGCAGTCGACGTGACGTGGTCCGCAAGGATTGCACGAAGGCGCTCTTAGCCAAAGTTCGTGTACTTTACTATTCTATCGTAATATTACGTTTGCTTTTACTCTTTTTATAACTTTCTTTAAATATACGATAGGTAGGTTACTATTTTTTACGTATCAATCCGTGTCATCACGCAATCGCACGCACGCACGCACACACTCTCACACTCTCACACGCGTACATAACACTCTTTCGACACTCGTTCTTCTTTACTCCTCTCTATATCCAGACGCGTTTGTGATCTAGTACGATCCGGGACGTCGGTTGATGGCTGGAGGAATTTAAGAATGATTTGTTGATACGAGTGGACCGAGCGGATCGACGAGGAGCGACCTCCGGGAGGTCGTGCGCTAGAATCCCCGAGAGCGACGAAACTTTCGAGGCGCGGCGGAATCCTCGCCGATCCGCGCGACTTCGCGCGGCTGGTTCGGTCGATCCGAAAGTCTCTCTATTTTATCCCTAACCTGTGTGTTCGGCCTTAATACTACATCATAATACTATTCAATACTTGTTGAAGCTCATAATAAGTACATACTCGAGGATTAGAGATTACCGATTATTGTATTATTCTCTTACGTTTCCCTAGATCTCGCTTAGGTACAACTCCGCTATTCCGAGATCTCTCAGATCTCTTCAGCGGTTTTCCTTATCGGAGTCCCTCCTCTTATCGCGTACCGTCTCGCATAGGTTGAGCCTTATAGGTACAAAAGGTAAATCGTCTATTGCGACGATCTCTGTACAGAAGTTAATAACAGCCGCGCGCGCCGAGGCTCGATCGGGCATCCTCGCGCTGCTATACATATTACCGAGGATACTGTGGGTATTACGATATAAATGTCTATGTACAAACTTAAAAGTAAAAATGAAACTATCACCGATGCGACGAACTATTATTTAAGGGAACTGAAATCCGTGTATAGAAAGGCGTCATGACCTCCTCTACTACTCATTTATTAGCTTACGTGTGTGTGTGTGCTGTATGGCTGGCTGGGTGCTATCTCGATACGTCGATCGTTTGACAAACCGCGCTAAATGAGCACCGGTAAACATTTGTTTTCGCGTTGATTATAAAATGTACGTGGAGATCTCCGAGGAAAAGTCGGACGGACGCTAACACGAACGCTATTTCCGCTATAATGCGAGTTCTGCATCATATTTTCATGGACGATTGCTAAATGAGGACGTATATATTTGTAAAATTAGCGATGAAGCGTGATAAAATTGAATTTCTGTTATTTTCGCGCAAGTTCGAAAAATATCGGTTTGCACCGAAAAATGTTCATTTATCCAGATATTCCAGTTTTAAATCAACTTGACTGCAGGCAGTCAAAATACTAACAATAGATTAAAATCATACCGTTGCTTTCAGCAGTAAGTCTTCTCTATCGTTTTTTTATAAAAATATAACGCTATTATCTATGTACAGATAATCACGAAGTCGGAAAACGCCCATTTCCATGTCCGAAAAAGCTCTCGAGCGATATAAACACAATAAAGCAAACAATAGTGAGAGAAAAAGAAAAGAAACGGTAATCGACGTATTTAACGTTGATAAATCAAGTATAACGGCATATGTCGAAACTCCAATTGATTTTCGGGCGAAGCAAATTTCATGGATACCGCGCTTATAAGCTTTTCTATGCCAAAACATGCATGTGTCGGATGTACGCGGATAAAAAAACACAATGCTGGCTCCGATAGCCCGCGCAGCCGCGAGTTCGGAAGTCGTCGAAACGATCGCCCGCCTCGATGTGCCCCAGCACCGCGTTTAGCTTTGTTGGCGGTCGTTACTCCGGTTTACTTAGCGATATCGCAGGATGCAAGAGAGATCTCTCCGGTTGTGTTCATCGAAAACTTATAAGCAAACATGTATATCTCTACGCTAATATTAGACTTATCTAAGCGGAAAATGTGTACACGGGACTCCCTAAGTCCAGTATTATATACAGAGCACGGGCGCGTACATAACGATTTACCGTTAGTCGCTCATTAAGCGCGTAATGCGTTTTTGGTGTACGCGCGCGTGTGTGTGTCCGTTGAGGAAAGAATCGGATAAAAAAAAAAGGAGACAGGCTTGAAGGAAATGTACGTATGGATCTGAGACCACGAGTCTTGCTGGTTTCCTCGGGAGGAAATAGACCCGCGTAGCACCTTGATTCGAAGGGAGGAATGGGAGAAGGGAGTTTAGTTCTCGACGATAATGACGCGAAGGTACTCGACGGTTCCTCGCGAACTGGAGCGCGATGTGACACGACACGCGAGTACGACGCGCTTTTGTCGACACAATGCGAATGTGTACATACAGGTACAAAACGCGGCGTCATCGCGCGCTTGTTCCGCCGTGCGTTTCACGTGGGTACGCGAAGAATAATGACGATGATCGGAACGGCACGAAGGTTCCCGCAAACAAAAGATAACGGTCGGTAGCTCGAGCGATCGTCGAGATGCGATATATGAAGGGTAAGGAAAACGCGGTGGTGCGGAGGGGTACGAGGTCTGGTCTGAGGGGGTGGTAGGTAGAAAATAGGCGTGTGCGCGCCGCAAAAGTGGCGAACGTGATATGGAAAGCTAACCAGCGTCGCGCGAGCGCAGCAGCGCGGCAATTCGCACGAAAGTCTCTAAAGCCGATAATAATCTCATATGTAACCTGCGTGACGTCGTAAACGCGCCCGTTGGCCACGTTTCGTTTTTCTCTTCTCCTTTCCGGCGCGACGTTTTACCTTTCTTTCCTCGACTGACGCCGTCGCCGTCGCCGCCGCCACCGCCGCTTCCTCTCAGCCTCTCGCGGGGTGCGAGCCGTAGCGACTGGTTCTCCAATCGATGCCTCTCACCCTCGTTGTCGGGGAAGCTTCCACCTCGACTTCGCTCGTCGCAGATGCGAAAACAACTGCTGGAGAACGCTGCCTTTCTCCTTTCGACGTACCGCTTAACCGCTATCGACGTCCTATTGGTAATCGATATCTCGGTCACGATGATATCGCGATCAACGTCGCGTCGTCTTCCGTAAATGAGGCTCCGATATCGTATGTACACATAATATTCCCCTCCATCTCGTAAATTAATTAAAAGTTCCAGGAAAGGGAAGTGCGCGTTTCTCCATTCAGCTCTTCCAGCAACGACCGGTCCAGGTGTATGAGAGGAATCGTAATTTTATCTACGTTTCTTCGGCACAGAAGGTATCCATCTGTTCACCCCGAGTAACATCACTCTGCGCAGTTTGCGCATCCGTATCGGAATTTACAAGCCGAGGATCGTCCCGCTGTCCCGCGCGCTCGTGGTTTCTCGCGGCATCCAGCGTTCGGTCTCATTTTCGCTGCTCACGCGCGACACGTCTATTTACAGCGAAGCGAGTACGATATTATATATATATATATATATATATATATATATATATATATCGAAAAGTCTCGAGTGCACAACGAATACGGTACTGGAATATTCTCGCGGGTCACCGACCGCCAATAAACTCGATGGTCACTCGCGATCGGTAGCGCCGACGAAAGGCTCTCGTATGCACGATCGATCACGCGTACGTTTTTCGCACCTTTTTAGATTTTCAGTTCACCGGCTCGCGAATCGCAGCTCGGCCTCAGTCACTTAAGAGTCCTCGAGTAACCAACGGGCCGAGTGCGGTGGCGTGACCGGCCAACAAGAAGGCCAGGCCGATCCAACCGGTCGTCGTCCAGCCGCGATTCCTCGGCGGGACGCTTATGCGTATCATCGTGTCATCGTAATCTCGGCTCGTCGAGGGACCCAACGATCGACTCCATCAGACGAGGGGCGTGCCGTACACCTCGTTCGTGTGTAGATTCTGATTGCTGTCGTTTTGTCTCGAGGCGCATTGCTGCAACAGAGAAAGCGTGTGCCTGTGCATTGAGAGGCTGTGAAGGGAGTTGCAACTCGATTCCCCGATGTATTGTATTAAATGTTGCCTCGTATACCGTGTATCACGTGTTCGAAATTGGATGTCAACGATTGCTGCATGAAATCGGTTCGCGCGATGCCGTAAATGAATATAAATAAATATCGTAACCGATCACAATCGATTTTACAGCATGTTCATGTAGATCACAAGAGATTATTTACGAATTAATTCATTATGATATATAATAAAATATTAACGATCGACTTGATACAAGCGCAAATATTTATGTACAGCGAACGTAAAATGGACTAGCCACATTAATAATTTTGCCGTGCAAATTGTATTTCGATACGCGTTAAGAGTTGTCGTTACATAATACATAAAAGATTACGAACAATTTTGAACAATCACAGAGTAATTCTCATTTACTGCTATATCAAATGCAATTATATTTATCGATACACATTATCGATATACGCCCGTGGGTATGTTTTCCCACAATAAACTCTACCTCGCGTCGCGCAATTTTGTGATAAATATTTAATTTCCGTCCATCCGTTCCGATGCATATAAAGATATGAATATACGTAGAACCCGTTGAATTGTACATCGCTTTGCAATGCAAATTTTCGAACGGCTCAATTACGGTTTATGACGATCCTATACGTATATGACGAACGATGATATGAATATCTGAGATATACGGCAACGTTATTTCGCTCGCGTATAAAAATGCTCCCGGCATCTGAAGAAATATATCAGTCGACGCTATATAAACCGATCCCGAAAGAGGAGCGAGTAGGATGAATCGACTTACCGCTTGCTTTCTTTCCCAGCTCTTCATCGCTGACTTGTACTTCTCGAACTCGTGACACCAGTCCGAATAAATCTTCTGGTAGTCGTTGGACTTGGCGGGTGCCGAACATCTGTGCGCGTCCACGGTGATGTTATACGAGCACAGGAGGGCACCGCCGAGCCAGCAGTCGTATCTACCGGCGTCCTGCTCGTTCACGCCGACGATCACCAGACCCTTCTCCGAGGTCTCGATGAATTTGTCGCCGCCGGCGCCGTATTTGTACGCGATCTGATACCTTCCCTTCTCTTTGCTGTAATGGTACCACCGTACCTCTTGGTTCGCCAGCACCTCCGGCATCTTCACGAAGCATCCCAGATGCACTGACTGGCCCCACGTGACTACCAGTTTCCGTTTGCCGACGCTGCTGTCGCACACATCCGCCGTGGTGTTCGACACGTCTTGAAGAAGACTGCGCGAAAAGCAAAAAACAAATTACGATTATACGCTCGAGAATTCTGTCGCAAACAACGTAATCTCGAACATTTACGTCGCAGTGATTTTATTTCGAAATATTTCGAAATTGAATTTTGATTCGCCAGCTGCAATTTTTTTTCCTTTATTTCATTTTATTTTTTTTATTTTTGTAAAAAGTATTCTGTTTCACCAAACGGAAATGAATCTGCAGAAATAAATCTGCGATAACTGAAATATACGATGCGTAAAATCGGCGCAAATATTACTGCGCCGAAATCTGCGTGCCGTAATTCGTAATCAAGCGAGTAAATTATGATGAAAATCGAATATGTTTCATTCTTTATTTTTTTTTTTATATATAATATGTATGCATCTTGCGTAAAATCAGAGACTATAAATCGCCCCGCGTGTGTATTCGCAATTTTGCGATCGCGTTTGCGGAGAGAGAACAACTTACCCTGGTTCGTAGGGTTTACACATGTTTGTGTCCTTATCCCATCCGCAGTACGGATCGTGGACGCATCGGAGGCAGTTGTCGTACCGCCGAGTGCACATCACAAGATCGATCTGCTTTATTCGATGATCCGACGCCACGTAGAGAGCCTTATGTTCCTTCGAGATCTCCATCGCCTGTATCGGTTCGCCCGGCGTGACGTCGAAAACATCCAGCAAGATCGACTGGGACTCGCCGTTACTGTCGATCCACTGTACAACCTTGTGAACACGGCCGTCGCCTGTAACACGCGACAAGAGGCACGTGCTTACGCATTTTTATCGGAGGAACAATAGCTATCAGATCGCGTTTCTATTCATCGTGACAGATATTCGATAGTTTGCTTACTAGAGCCGGCGTAGTAGACTGTATAATCCAGATCGATGCCCACGAAGTCGATGCGCAGCTTATCGACGACCAGTCGCGTGAGCATGACGTCCCGCTTGTAGAAGACCGGCTTCTCGTTCTCGTGCGAGATCGCGGAGTCCATCAGCGGATGGGATCTTATGAAATTCAGGACGGTGTCCGGCAACGTCTCAGTGTCGTTGACACATTGGCCCGGGCGCGGTTCCGGGACCTTGTTGGACAGGACCGGTAGCCACGCGCTACTGCTAGTCGCTTGCTCTTTGAACTTTCCGCGGAAAGCCTCTTGGATGGCGTCAATGTGGAAGGAACATATCGCGGAGCCCATTAGCCCGTTGGTCGATGTGGTGAAGGTACCGTAGAAATGCGTATCGTCACCCGGCACCTTGTAAATGCTCTCTGAGCAACGCAATAATGTAATTATAACATATAATGTAATTATATGTCAGAATATACCAGTCAGAATGTGAACACACATAATAGCAGCGAGAATAGTTTTTCTCTCGCCAAAGACAGAGGTTTTGTATCATTAGACATCGACATTTTTATTTTTTATTAGAGAAAAATAATGCTAAATCTTTATCATTATTTTAATATTTTAAAAAATCCTGAATCAAGCGTGGCAAAAAAGATAGAGACATAAGTGTAATTTATGCTATCAAAAAAATGTCACGCCGCAAAAATTCGTGTTGTGTTGTACAACCGATACTCACGTATTTCGTTGAAATAAAACGGGAACTCGCCAGGTATCGAGCAATTCAATCTGGCCTTGAGGTATGTGGCCCAATTCTGCGCGAGTATATTTTTACCACCAGTGTCCCTCTTGCAAACTCTCGCCACGCGGGAGTATACACTTTTACCGCAGTTTATATATTCGACCGCGGTCTCGCGGAAAAAGAAGAACACGTGGCTGCCGATGTCGTATGAACCCACGAAATTCGGCTCTGAAAAGATAAAGAGGCATAACATTACTTCATCATTAATCTAATTAATATTTTCGAGCGCCTCGAAATCCATTTTAACTCGCAATTTCGCGTACGGTTCCTCGTCGAGACGATATTTCGCAGTCGGAAAACTGTTCGAGCGTAATATATTCCGGCCAGCTTACCACGCTCGCGTAATCTAGCCGTTAGCGTCTACCTCATTCTACAGCAAAATAACTGCATTTAGAGCAGATAGTTCGCGTAGATACTCCGCAATAATCGCGCACAATAATAATCGTGAATAATCGAGTATTTGCCGCGAGGGTGGTGCGGGAGAAGATGTCCTTGCTCGTTCTATGCGTAAAAACTTTCATCGCTGGGACTGTTCCAGCTCCGTTCAGACGTGGACAATAATCTCCCCCCGAATTCAGTTTAACCGCAGGCAAGTTCGTAGCGCAACGATATTATTTTGCGCCCGTTTCATGAGGAAGTGAGAGAAAGGGAGAGTAAAAAACGGGATTATATAACAGAGCTAGATTAGAAACAATGCGCTTTGATTGCGTTCCTTGAATACATTTCGTGATAATTGGAAAAGAAATTTAATTCAATGAAAAATTGTTTTTGCAATTTTGTTCGCAAAATTAATTTGTAATGAGTTTCGTAAAATTCGTCTCATCAAATGCATAAATAACTAAAATTAAATCGCAATTTATCAGAGTCCAGAAAAGTTGCACGATGTGAGAAGCGCTATTGAGTCGGCTTTATCATTGCACCTCGCGTAGTTGAGTTATAAGAGTTGGGTATCATCTCCGAATGAGATAAGTTGCGCGGAGAAAGAGTCCGAAACAACTTCGTAACGATTTGTGAGCTCCGACAGACGGCGAGCGATTCCGGGTCAAGCCCCGGTTGAGAAATATATCATCTCGTAGTTATCACTCAAACTCGCTTGGAAATAATTTACTACGAATCAGCTGCAACTTGTCTCGCTGATTTTCGTATATTCGTGGTCTGGTTAAAAACTAGTTCCAGTTACAACATGCATCCAATAAATTGCGCGAATATTCGCGTTACTCGCAATGCAGCTCAGCGCAAGCGTTGCGGTTTAATCTTGGTGTAATTGCTTGTTGTACCGAGAAAATGATTTATCCCGTATAACGACGAAGTCGCGGAATTTGGTAACGCGAGAAAATGGAGAAGAAAATCGAATTTTTTCACGTTCGAATCGCATCGCCGTCGCCGAAGCCGGGCCTCTCTCGTCGGTTTTACATTATGCGACGGCACTCGGCTGGAGACCGCCGCAATCTCCCTCACGGTTCAGCGATTAAATCGATTGTCTGACGCTTCGACGGCGGAAGTTTGATATATTGGGGCGGTACAGGCCCGTGTAGACGGAGACGGGCCACGAGACAGAAGGAGAGAAATAATTTACCGAAAAGGAGACGAAGCGTTTCATAGAGAGATGACTTTTGATTGCGTCGTGCGACACAGAGTTTGAATATTGAAAGTGCCCGCTATATTGCTATTATACTTGAAGAAGAAGAGCGCCTCGTTATATCTCGACGAAAAGAGACTTCACGTTTTAAATGTAACGGATGTTCGAAAGGAAGACGGTTGTACGCTAATGTTCGAGCGTCATTCCGCACGCGCATGGATCCGTGAAAGTAGACGTTCGTCAGCTAGTTATTCAGAGCTTGTTAAGTCCACTGCGTTCTACTCTCTATTTTTCTTCGTCTCCCTTTCCGTCCGCGATTTACCCTCTCAGAGCCAAAGCCAGAGCTTTTCCTTATCATGACCTCACACCACGAACCGCATCAGTCTTCATTGCGTCTTGCCTTGCCGCCGAGTAGACTGGAGAAGCGAGAAAGAGAGAGGCCGTGAGCGAAGAAGGGAGAACGAGGGGAAGGAAGGGTCGGAGAGTCGCGAAGATTATACGAGGAGCGCGCGTGGAGCCCATCCGTCTCTTCCGCAGACTCTCGCCTGCTTTTAATCAACGCCTCTGTTAATAGACAAACTCGATGCGGAGAATGGTCCTTGATGGTGACGCTCAGTAGTCTTGCTTGTAGGGTCTGAACGGAGGTGGCTGCCGGCAGCTTCAGAGGCGGAGGAGTAGGCAGAGATGAGCGAGAGAGCGAGAGAGCAAGAGAGCGAAAGAGAGGGAAAAGGGAAGGGAGAGAGGGAGAGAGTAGCGAAAGGGCTGCTGGCTCGAAATTAAACGACGAAACAAATGGCTAATCATGCGTCCCGCGGGAGGGCGCGAAGGATACAAAGTGGGACAAAGTCGTCCGCCCATTCCCTCCGGCTTTTGCCGCTCCGATACCGCGACCTTCCTACCCGACGACGGCGCGGCGCGGCGCGGCGGCTGAAGGAGCGGGCTCGAGTGGCGGCACGCTTCGACAGAGTGAGGAAAAGCGGAAGCAGCCCCCTCGAGAAATACAAAGCAGCCGTCTAACCGTCTTGCGCCATTATTCCGAACCGGTATGTCGCACGTGAACGCTCGCTGCGAAAGGATTGCGGTAGCACAAGGACGGAATTTAAAATTAATTCTTATCCGGGCAATTTGTTTTCTTCTTGGCCGAAAAAAAGTAATTTTTTTTACCGTGTTAATTAATAAATCAAAAAGTTTTGTTCAACAGGAATTTATATTTCCTTTGCATTTGACCCGCTGAACTAACGAACGAATATAATATTCAATGGGAAATGTAAACTATTTGTGGAACAGGACTTGCTCGACGATCATTTTAAAACGTAGACAGTCAAAAGATAGAGTAGGATTTTCGATATTAAACGCTCGTATAACTAAATTTTCGACGTATTCCTCGTGTCCCGTCACGACCGACGAACCTAACGAATCGGATTCTATTTACACTTGATCATCGCAAATCAGCGCGTTCTGCAGTGCCCTACCTCCCGCGAGTTACGCTATTAAATTCCATGTCGGATTGTGTGTCTATATTCGACGCACGTCCTAATCTACATTTTCCAATTTCCTTGCCGGGCCGCTCTTGCCGCGCCTCTCACGTTCGCGCTCCGATAACGAAAAATCGAGAGGATCGCAATAATCCCGGCCGACGAATCAGAGTGCCGGTAAAACTGATTAAAGCTCGGGCTTCCGAACTACGCGGGACTGAGAGACGAGGAGAGAGTAGAGCGGGAGAACGGTTTCCGGCGCGGACGGGCGGGAAAACTTTAACTTCTTCAGTCGGCTCGCTTTCTCTCCTTTTTCGAGAAAAAGGAGAGGGTACTTTCGTCGAGAACGCAGCGTTTAGGACGAGAGGAAGATCGCGTCGGGGTGTTATTTTATTACCCCGTTTGTAGAGAAAGGGAGAGAAAAAGAGATCCGGCACCCTCTCTAACCGGTCCGATAGCGAACCTAGCGTCGACATCGCCCTCCAAACTCCTATAATTCCACTCGTAACCCCCCCCCCCCACCGTCTCCGTTCCCTTGCTTTTCCTCGCGCGAGTCCTCGTCGTCGGCGAGGAAGGCAATGGTACCCTTGGAAAATAGGCGGGGCAGTTTATTCGCATCCATTTGAACCCGAAGCCTGTTCCTGGCTTGCCGCTAGGGTCCTACTTCAAAGCATCCCCTGTCTATTTTCTAAGCAACACACCCTTCCTACGCGGTTTCTTCAGGAAGACCTGTCTCGCTTTTTAGCCGATCAAGGACGTCCCCCTCTTCTCGTTAATACCATGCGTTCTAAGCCTAATGGAAATTTCATTGTTGCCTCGACACGCCGTAATTATCTGGCTTCGAGTAAAAGTTCCTCTGTGAAGTGCGGAGATCTAAATATGTCTGGCAATGGTGGACGTAGCGATCGATATCCATACATAGGGGAGACGTAATTACAGAAAATACTACGCGCGCTCGAAAGATACCATTAAGATTCAAACATGCCAAAATTATAAAGTCATTAAATATCATCTTCAATTCGATGAGAGAGTATAGATATTCTGTTAAATTTAACTAAATTTTTAGCTAATGATCATGTTTGCAAAAAGAGTACTCACTGTCGAGCCACTTGGAGTCGTACTTGAGTGTCCTCTTGAAGCTGAACGCCTTGCGACCGGTAGTCAGATTGTAGAGATCCGTGCGGAAGATTACGGTATCGGCTTTGGTGAACTCGGCGTTCGTGCCGGAATAAAGAGCTGGCAAGTCTCCGGGATTGCCCTTCTCGACCCAGACCGCCGTCGAATTGTCCGCAGGGTCATAAGGGCACTTCGCGATACCCATTCCCACTCCCGGGACAAACTCGTGGCGCGGTAAGTGAGTCAGATTGCTCTGGAAAAAGAAACATCATTGGGGGTCGAGGTTAGATAGACGCGGATAACAAGACTTAAAGAAACAAAAGGGATGAGTAAAAAAAAGTTTTCTCTCTTTATGGAAGATAACAAAATTATAAAACGAGATAAAGTTTGATTAAATTTTTAAAAATATCGATTTCCAAATAATTAATGAATTGGTGGATGAAAAAAATAACGATAATCTTAGAGCATGTTTTATAATAAATTTGAGATTTTAATGTCATTATATTTTTATGTTATTATATTTATAAAATTCGTACCGAACGTAAACGTCTTGATGTAATTTAACTTTATTTAGTAGCTATAACTTCCAACAGTAGCTTAGGTAAGCGGCTGGATGTTATTATTACGCGAGATGTTACGGTACACCCGGGACTCGTAATGTTTAGCAAAGCGAAACTGCTGTATCTTTTGTCGTGTTGTTACACGGGTACTTAAGCGCAAGATTCATTCATCTGCCCGGCCGCTTTGATGCACTTTGCGAAACTTTGCAAATCACATCGTGCGGATTTGTACTATTGCGATAATGCATGTAAATTTCCATTAATAACAGCATTATTCATTATATGGCTTTAAATATTTCGACGGGAATTAAATTGGAACGTACCGAGGAATGCGTGAGTGGCGGTGAAATTTATTCGTAACGCGAAAATTAATTAACGATATTATTTTCAGATGCCTCCTCGCGTTCTGTTATTAATTAATTAAATTAAGCGTAAAGCAACACAAATCGGTGTGCGTTGCGCATATCACGCTGAATCCGTAATACATTTCAAGGGAAGTTGCGGATGTATTTAACATCGTTTCGCATTTTCAATTTACAATAAACAAATGACAGCGAACGTTTAAACGTATACATGTACATTTTTTTCGAGCTCTTTACCAGGCCAATCGTCGTTTTTAACAATTTCGCAATCCAATCACAAACTGTCGCGTATTACAAAATCAAATTTAACGAATTTATTTAGTATACATTGCAATTCGTAAGGTATAAAAAGGAAAGAGAATTGAATGATGCGAGAAAGCAATGCAGGATTTGTTTCAATATCCTACTATTGAAAAACATAAAAATAATTGCTCATATTGTAACTTGAAAAGTTTAGTGACAATTTAGGTGAACCACGATATTTTATTAAAGATATGAAGATATGATCAATAGATGTGTGTTTAAGATACGCAATACTAAATTCCCTACTTACGTATGCGTGCTTTATATATTGTCTACATTAAAAACAACATGAAAACTTACGTAAATAACCCAATCCTTAGGTGAGTGCGCGTTCGTACCGCACATGTAAAGCCGATTGCCGTCTCCCATCGGCTGTATCACTCTTATATGATTTCGGCAGTCGAAATGCTGGAAAGAGAAAAGTCGGAGGGAAAATTAAATTCGATGGTGCAACGTGCATTGACGATGAGAAAATCGTTGCAGGCATAGTACATAGTACGCGTAGAGTCGTTCAATGCGCTACCGCGTTTCCTTCGAACTCTTCGGAAAAGCGAAAGATCGTGTCGCGTGCGCGGCAGAATCGTCGCGGTCGATCACGTCGTGCGCGTATTTCGCGGCGAATCGGCGCACAGGAAATGAATTGGCTTTGTCGTCACGTAGGGAATATTTGCGTGGACCTTACACCTCGACGACGACGCGTACACGGTGCATACAAATGAAGCTGTGATAAGCGCGCGCTCGCGCGCGCGTGTCTACGAGGCAGAACGCGATCGTGCTCGTTTTATCGTTGTGGCCGCGGTACCGCGATTTCGAGGTATGAATAAAAATGGACGTGCGTTAAAAAATCAGAGTTCCATGGTTAACTTTAATTTTCGACCGAGATACGATGACGGCAATTTGGGAAAAACTCATCACGTGTTAGACTCCTCTCGAC
This sequence comes from Temnothorax curvispinosus, assembly GCF_003070985.1. Lineage (NCBI taxonomy): Eukaryota > Metazoa > Arthropoda > Insecta > Hymenoptera > Formicidae > Temnothorax > Temnothorax curvispinosus. Next base: position 240,311 of record NW_020214791.1, read on the forward strand.
GTTGCAATATTTTTATGCTAAGGTTTATTAAAATTTATCTGATTAAAGTAGATGAAATAAAGAAAGAGATTATCTAACGGAATTTTAAATATACTTGTATATAATTAGTTCATAAATTAAGATAGAAGCTATTACAGATTATTCGGAAAGGAGAATGCCTTACGGTAAGACCCCTTTGCGCTAAAGATACAAATGAGATACATTTTCTTTCGGAATCACCGAGTGACGCCGCTGCAGTGTCTATTAAAAAGCAAGCTTGCGTCTTTCGTTTCACCGTTGCGCGCCTTCAAAGAAACAGGTTCTTTTATTTTACATCACGTCGGCCGTTTGGGATCTTTTTTCTCCTCGACATTACGTCTTTTTCCGCAATCACAATTCTTTGGCGTTCTTGTTTCGGGGCGCACTCGGGCCAGTTTGTCGGTACCGGAATTAAAACTCGTCTCAAAGACTGCGCGTGGTGCGAAACAGAGCGCGAACCAAACTATGAGAAAAGAAACCTACCTCTGATTTGCCTTTCGATACACAATTTGCCACGTTGCTGGGTTCCAGATTTAGAGCATCTCTCTGCAACAAAGGTAAAACATAAATTATGTCACATAAATTATGCCGCATTGTAAATTAAAATAAAAATTATGGGAAAACTTGGGAGACCATCCGTTACGTGCGTATGGCATTTGTCGTGATATATTTGCGAAAGTGTCCGAAAAACTCGAATATTTTATGTTTGAAAGACAAGAAAAATTCTATGTCGCCGGAAGCGATCCCATAATTATATATTATATATCTTTCGAGGGAAATCTGTAGAACTGCTTCTCTTTATAAGTGGTCCTTTCTTACGGACGGTCGCTCGACCTTACGAGAAGTGTTAGAAGTGCGTACTTCACATTTTGCAAACCCTGTGTTGCATCCGTGTCGCAGCAGCCTCTCGTAACGCGGCTGGAAAGGCGTTAGAAACGCGCCAGAAGAAGGTCAATATTCGGGATTTCAAAAGAAAGTCTTCACGTGAGAAAAAATAACGAAACTTCTCTTTCTTTTTACCTTAAAATGCGTCCCTGGTTGCTCCAGATACGACTTTCTCTCATAATAGCAAGGTTCTTTACATTATTCCGGAATGTAACCCATGTTTTTACGTGAAAACATTTAAGAAGAATGAGTTTCGCAAATGTGTGCTTGTTGTCACGCTGTGCAACGATCTTGTCCCCAACATTGCGGTGCGTTCTGTGTGTGTCTCGGTAGAACACGGTCATGGCGTAGGAAGTGGTTCGTTTGCAAGGTCAATCGTCCGAAACGCGTCGGACCTAACGATCGATCTCCTGTGGACATCGCGTGCCGCTCCACGGGAGTGTCACGGCCAGAAATGGCGTCGATGCTCGACATTGTCCCGGCCGTACGTACGGGTGAGTCGAAACAGCGTTCCCCGACGTTGATCTACGACCAATAAATTACCAAAAGAATCGCCCCGCGTCGCGACGAACGCTGAACGAGTGGAGACAGACGAGAGTAGACGACGGACGTTGAATCATAACAGATTCTACGAGGCACAATCAGGATCTGTAATTCATTCCCGTTCTCGGGAGATACTCCGAGTTGGTACTGCATCGCGAGTAGTAAACTGGAGACGTCGTATGTAGCGTCGTTCGCAATTTTACACTCCAAAGCGAATGAACTCCGCGCGCCAACCGTAACGCATTGAAATCTCCGCATTGCGGAGCGGATAAATATACAATATTGTTTCTACATACGACTCGCTGAACTCCGAAAGTCACATCCTATGCACAATTTGTCGGATAGGATGTACGTTGGCGAGAATCCAGGCGACGCGGTTGAAGTGGATACGAACATGATTTACCTCGGCGTTACGGCGTATATACACGGTATATACACGGTCGCAATATTCGGAACGGACTTGGAATGCCCCATTATAAGCATAATCCACTTACAAACAGCGAGACGCGTCTAACTCCGCTCAAGTAATCGCGCTCCTCATGCGGTAACTTCGACTCGGAGTTTCCGATGAGCGTGTACGTTACACGCGGAATAATAGAACGGTGATAATGGGCTATTCGCGAGCCACCTTATTCCGTCTGACTCGCGCCTGTATTATTCTCCTTGATTTGCCGAGCCTCCATCGATCGGTATTCGATCAGGCTACCGTCTTTCACCGTCGCTCGAGAAGACGGGATTGGCCCGAATGCGAGACAAACGTTCACCTTGGAGAACCGTTAAAATTATTTAACGATCCGAATCTTCCTCCGTCGTCCGCATGGGCGTTGATAACGATGTATTACTCGTTAAGCACCGCAGTGCATTAAGGCGTCGGTGTACACAGCCAGTAGCTCGGCGGTAATTAAAAGCAGAGCAATTCCCGGTATCCGCGCTTACCCATAAGCCCCTCCCGCGGATCTCCTCGTTATACTAATCATTACAATCCGTCTGTAAGCTCGGCACGGAGATGAGAGCACGAAGACGGCGAGAAATAGCGAAAGGCAGTCGGCGGATGGAGAATCTTGCAGCAGGGACGAAGAGATAGAAAGAGAGAAAGCTTCCAGGCCTCGCGTTCTTCCACAGAATACACTAACATTGCACAACAACGTCTACTTTTAAAGCCCAGGATTTTGAATTCGAGTATGTGGATTACATGCATTCGCTTCTAATTAAACATTGTAACTGACGTTATGTCGTCAACAGCGATCTTACGTGGCGTGATCTCGTCAAAATCGTAAAACATGCTCGTCAGCATCTTAATCCTTATCCAATTCGAGTGAGATACTACGATTGGGATAAAAAAAACACGTATGCACGCGCGTTCCTTCGTGAGTTACCAATTCGGACGCTAGAGATCTAGAAGAGTACACGTAGATGCAGCTGTCGGCAATAATATTGTCGCCAAGCCCGAAGCCGCGATGCATCATTTTATCGCGCCGCCTACGACGTCATTAACTTTATAGCGCCAGAGCGTGCCTCCCGGCATGCAAACGCCTCGACTTCCATTACCGGCGTGATACGCCGACTATTAAACAGAAATATCTCCCATCACCTCTCGCCTGCCGGTGGTGCCCCTACTCTCTAAACTCCGGGAATCTGACTGTCGCGGATTTTCCCCTATCATTCCTGCGACAGGGTCTAGATGTCATATTACCCCCTTGTCATTAACGCATCCGTTCTGTTATTACTTCGAACTAGGAAGTACGGGAGTGTATATTTTCAAGAATTTCGATATTGGTTGGAAAATTTATATAGATCGATCAACCAAATAACATCGAAGTTCCGAGAATATTATCTTGAAACTATCTCAAGAAAAAGACGTCGTCTCTGAACGATGTTTACGGCTGCACTCCCATTTCGGCTGCATTCAATTCTTTATATTCGTCATGCGTGGAAGCCTCTCTTATTCGCTTCTTTCGTTGGAAGGCTTACACTGGAGTAGACGAGTTTCAGACTTTCGGTATTCGAGTCGGATTGATTAAATTCTTGGCAAGAGGTGACGGTATCGCGCGACAAAGAAACGTCCAAAAGTTGTCATCGCTCGTGTACTCGTTCGTTCGCCCGCCCGTCCTTTTCTTTCTTCATTATACTCCGCGCTTAATCATCGTCGCGATTCATGCGGGTTGAAAATTTCTGTCTGTGCGTGCGTATGCATTTCTGCAGTATGACCAGAGACGGCTTGCAGATGATTAGCTTCCTCGAAACGAAGACGTGCTATACCATTCGCGTGTCTCTGCCTTTGTCGATGCCGCTGCTGATTTTCGCCTTTTCAGCTTACTGCAGCTTCCAATGATACTGGCGCCGGGCGATTATAAACGTAGCGTTGAAAACACGCAAGCGGGTTGTAATTATTTTCAAGCATAACTCATTCCGAGAGATATTATGTGAATCACTAAATTAATCTTCTAATTTACTTTAATAAAAATGTTACGATTTTCCACTATCATCTCTAGGAATGATATTAGATACGCTATCTGCTTACTTAAATAATAATAAAAAGTATGCGTATATATTTCATGATTTTTCTTTCTGACGACAAATAAAAAAACATTTACGCGGATCAAAGTTCTTACCAGAGTCTTCTTACGTCAGAGGATGAGGGAGATGGAGAAAGTGAAAGATCAACGTATGCACAGAGGGGGAATGAGGAATCGTATAATTTACCGTGCTAAAATATTAAAGACAGAAGACTACTGTGGCATCCCCCAGGGTATCGACACCCCCTAACCTCGGAAACTCGAGGAACGTAACGGTACCTGCGAGGCTCCTTTAAAAATTCACGAGTCGAGGCCACCGCGGCGCTTTTTATCTCATCAAATAGTAATGCCGGGCATTGGACCGTTAAGAGACAGGATCCCCTCAGGTTCTCCTGATCACGCGCCACATATACTGTCACGGTGCGGCCGAGGGAGAGAACAAATTTAATACGTTTTATTATTTGCGTCAAATAAATTTATAAAAATCTTTGTGCTTTTTCGAAACTTTCCTTTCCCTATATCGGATCTTTTTATTCAACTGACACGCTTTAAGAGAAACTATGAAGAAGAGCTCGATGGTACGATCGAAACGTGAGTGGTGTACGAAGAGCGAAGGTACTCATGATAAATTCATAAAGAGATGACGTACGATCAACACCGGCTTCATATTGTCCCTTTAGCGCCGGATGACGTTTACATCCCCGATTCGTAGTCATGTCAGGTGGTAACCTTCGTTACGCATAAAATTTTCGCGAACTGACCTGACATTTCAGCAGGACGAAAAGTGCCTTTCGTTGTCGATCGGCGCCGTAAGTCACTTTTTCCTAATGGAAGCCGTCACTCCGCACCTTTTCGCCCTGCCGCCGCCGCGGCCTCGCACGGTTGGAGACGTGCGGAGGGAAAAAAGGGGGAAAAGAGTGAGAGAGCCTGGGATTCAATCTGCATTCAATATTGATTCCAATCCGATATCGTGGATTTCCATTTTTGTGATTTACTTCTTACGCCGGCAGCGCTGGCACTATCTGTACTGCGAAAGAGGGTGTTTTTCGAAGGGTCAACCCCAATGCATACCGATGTCGCATCGTCATCGATCAAATATCGAACAATAAATAATCTGCCTTCGCGAGATGATACACGCTTCGCTCTCAATTCTCGCGATGCGCGCCGACACATCGACAGTTCTCCGCCGAGCGGGGATCGGCTTCTACGGGGCAACAGAAAGCTTTTCGGTTATTCGTATCAATTACGGGTAAGTCAATGAACCAGAAGGAATTCCTTAACGACTAAAGTTCCAGCACGTCGATAAGTTCGCGAAGGACGTAGCTTCCATCCGGAGATAAGAAATTATCGATCTGATTTCTACCGTGGCGCAGACGCGCGTAACACGCTCCGTTAAACTGCTCAGAATCGCTCTATTGACAGTCCGCCTTTACATTTTGTCAATTTAGTATACCTATTTATGTCACTGCGCCACGGACAATCCATGAGAGCTCATTTTAGTCCGCGATTTTATAACCGCGTAACCGAGTAACATCCTCATTAACTTAAAAGAGCATTCGTAACGTAAAAACTCCTTTGAGCAATTTAGAATCGTTCGCGCGATTCTCGTCGTTGCGTCGTGGAGTGTATTTGAGCACCGCGGTATTTTTTCGTCCTTTTTTCTCCACGAGCGTTTTAATGGCAGTCTGGGACGAAGCATTTTACACGACGACGACGGCGACGGCGACGACGACGACGGCGACGGCGATGGCGATGGCGACAAGGACGACGATGGAGGGTCTGTATGGCTATTTAAACACTTTCACCATAAATTCGCGAGAGAAGGCACTCTAGTTTCACTCGCACCGTGCAACGCCTTTCCTCTCGCACGGGAGTTTCCCTGTTCTACCTCTTTTTACTGCTAACCATGTGCGCGTATCGTACCTTTTCTTGCCGCGACTCGTGATTCGCATGACAAAAACGAACGAGCGCGAGGAATGCCGAGAGAAACGGAACAATTAATAGCGATTAAGACCGATGAGTTTCTGAGTCTTCAATTATAAATAAGATATTATATGAAAAATGCGTTACAATGGAAAATATCGATGGAATAACTTTTTTATGTTATCTTTATTTAACAAAAATAATATATAGCTTCGTCCGCCAGTGATTAAAGATACAAAATATTCATTTATTATACTCGACTAACTGGCAATGTTACAAATAAAAATCACGACGTTTCGACTCCTTCTACTTTGATGATCTAGGTATTGCTCTCTATTTCTTCAATCATACAATTAATGTAAGAATTAGCGCTATGTTCCTGTGTATTTTTTAGATTTCACTTGATAATAACTCAAAACAGGAGTCGAAACGTCGTGATTTTTATTTGTAACATTGCCAGTTAGTCGAGTATAATAAATGAATATCTTGTATCTTTATTTAATTTACTGATGTAGTAATTTTCTAAATATATTATACACTTTATACAAGTATGCTGTAAATAAAAACTCTATTGTCCTTATTTATCTACTGTAATAATTCCCAAAATACAGCGTATACTCTGTACAAATTTGTTCTAAACAAAAATTCGAACAAGAATAGAGAAATTTTTAATAGCGGAGACAGCGATAACGTGAACCGAACTTCGTGGAACAGCGGTAGCTGCGAAGGTGACGACGAAGATCGAAGAGGAAGTGCTGTTGACAGTCACTTCGTCGGGTAATAGGGCAGTTTCGTAGTCTGCAATTACCAACGTCATTGAGGAACACCATCTGGGACGAGTCTGGTAGTGAGCTCCGTCGAGGATCCTCTGTTTACAATTTCGGTGTTTGCTCGAAGACTGAAGAAGGTTTTCCACCTCAGACGTGGACTAAGAACAGAGACTGCCGACACGTTTCACTCCTGGAACGCAGTTTCCTCTCGCGTCTCTCGTTTTTCCATTTGTCTCGCCTCGCGTCTTCGACTTCGCGCGAAGTTCTTCTTCTCCTGATTTCCACAGGCGCATAGACAGAGATGTATCGAAATGTGAAAAGGATTCGTACGCGATCGAATATCTTCGTGATTTTTGTCGTTCTTTCCGCAGTATTTAAAAAAATTCACCGAAAATTAAAAGTGGGAAAGAGACTGTGCAAGTTAGTGTAATGAGTACGAAAAAATAAATTACCGGCAAGAAGTTTTTCGCAACTCATATCTGATGAAAGGGTATTACGAAGCGAGAGAAGTCGGGCCGCTGGCCCGAGGGCAAATTCATTTCTGGTACGCGCGAAGTTGGTGCCGCGCGAGCAAAAAGAGGACAGGAAAAATCAAGAAAATGGGAAGTGTATACGACGAGTTGGAAAATCGAGAAACAAGAGGTCCGAGCGGAAGTTCGAAAATTTTTCATTTCGCGCTCGCTGTTCGCGTTGTCCTTTGCCTCTACGGTAGTATACTTCCGCTTGATTACAGGAGAAACTGATTTATAAAGGCGCATCTGTGAGACACCGAAGAAACTGCGACCATTCGGTAACCTGCTTGCGAGTTTGCGAGAGGGTGCGAGAGCGAGTAATATACGACGGAGGGACACATTGCCTCGCAAGAAAGCCTTGTAATTAATTTCTCGTCGAAGCGAAGCGAGAGCGCTTGGAAGACGATACTCGCGCTTAACACCACTTTCAATATAGCCTGTAAATATATCGGCGCATAATGTAATTTACCAGCTTGTCGATAACGTTACGATGTATATGTACTATTTATGTACTTCACAAGAGCCGTTCGTATGCGATAATCAGCTTATGATGATGGTTCTATATAAAAGGGGAACATACTTCTGACGCGCTTAAAATATCAAAGAATAAACGAGTACTAAAAATACCGGAGAAAAAAAATTATATCAAGTATACTGTATACTATACTTATATTATTGAAAATATTATTTTATAAGTATCTTGTTTCGTGACTTTATAATTCTGTTGCATCACGAAGAAAGATGTATCGCGCTTTATTAAAAGTATTTAAAAATTCAAAGGCATTATCGGCAATGCCATACTCGCGAATCCTGCAATAACTTCTCATTTGTTAGCGGACGAGGGGAGCTTGTCAAACTGAAATTTCGCTACGGTCTTATATCGTATTCATCGTTGCAATAAACTCTGCAGGAGGGCAAAGGCCCATCCGTCCCTAGTTGAGAGGGCTGGATAAGAGAAGGCGGATGCGACGAGTTAGGGATAGACGTTCCCGAGGAAGGCACGGCAAGGAAGTTACGTATACACGTAGTGGCCCGGTGCTAAATGTATATTTAATACCATCATTTTAGCAAGCAACGCAGGGTCGGCCGTTTATATTTCAGATGTCGACGAAATTGTTTGCTAGCGCGCAAGTGCGTTGTCGAAAACACGTGCCCGGCTTATGTCGGTCACGTACACTTGCGTGTACGTGTGTATCGGAATGTCAAGTACCTATCTCTTCACCTTCCGCGCATCTGGATTCTTTCAATCGAAGCTCCGTAACGCGGGAAACTACTGTATCCCATTCGCGATTTTACAGCCGTGTAAATCCCGCGAAAGGTTTCTTAATACTTTAGTGCCATCAAGTGAACCTTGCGCGCTTGGTTTGGTCCATCGGTCTTAGGGCAATCTCTCGCGTTGGATGATTTTCGTGCAACAGCTCTATAGGTATCGGATAGGGTATCGTTGCGGGTATAGGCGATCGTTGTCGGAGAGACGTTGAATCCCCACTCGTTCCCGATTGGACGTTGCTTTATTGGACGTAGCGGTGGTTTATAGATTCCGATTTTCTTGGCGAGTTTCGCATTTGACTTTTACTCCATTTACCATCCTTCTCGCGCGTCCTCCGCTTGCGGACGCTTCCCGCTCTTCCTCCAATCGCTTCCTGCTTCTCCCATCGAACAGCCGCATGCTTTATTCACGGCGCGGCCGAGCTCGTCTCGGCCGGGCATCCAACGTCGGAATTCGTTACGCGATCAACGATGGACGACTCCTTTTCCACGATGGTTCGATCGATGCGCTCGTACTGCCGATCATTCGGGATCGATCAGACTATTCCGTCTTACCATAACGCTGCAAATCGACCCCTCTTTCTCCCCCGTATTGCGCAAACTTGAGAGCTTCAGCAAAGTAACGCGTAAAAAAATAGGTGAGCTTGAGCGAGGCTAGTCTTATCGTTCGATGCACGTCTTCAAAGATGATTATAAAGATACAAAGATTGGATGGACACACCCGTGGAAGTATATAGAGTTACCTGATGGTTTCTCAGTTATAGCTCAAAACCACGATGCGGTTAATGCAGCTATACTTTCACCGACCAACTGAATTTAGTTGAAAAAGTTATTCTTTTTTCACTATATATAAGCATCTATTTTATTAATTTTCTAAAACTGCGTCACTGAAGTGCAATTAAAAAATGCAAATCATAGTTTATAATCTTCGAATAAACGTATTCAATCTCTCCCTAACATAAAATCTACAAAATATCTAACTAATAAAATCTTACGTGGTTCGTTTAGAACAATTGCAAACATTCGAAATTATAAATTCTATCTTAAAAAATGCGCGTTAATTACATCTCGACCCGTTAGCCACTCTTAAAATGCCAGGGGGAAGAACGTGCACTTTCGTTTCGCATGTATTCTTCGGGCGTCGTACAGGACCGTCCCTTTGTACAGGATATGCGAGCTTTAAACCTCTCGGCCATCTATTCTAGCCACGTACTATAACTCGCCTGGAACGCGTGTGGTCCCTCAGGGCGGACGCACGAAACGTTTCTTCCCCTTATGAAATTGTAACAGAGGCAGGATTAGCATGGGGCATTGTCTCCAGAGCGAAGGGTAGATTCACGTAGTAGCGGATGTTATCGAGATCGACCCGTCTCAAATGTATCCAAATTTCCATTCTCACTTTTGCTCCCGAAAATACGCCGTTTTAAATGTATGTACATACAATACATCTAAAATCTCGAGAAATATAGCCTTTCTATTGTTTTTGTTCCTTTTCACAGCTTATTCGAACGTAACCAAAGTCAATTACCGTCCAAGAGGAAATTTATGAAAAACAAAAAGAACAAAAACTTGGAACAAATATTTTGTCATACTTCCAATTAATTCAAAGCGAGATGTAAGATTAATCACTATAGTCGTAGAAAAGTTTATCATAAATATCATTTAAAATGTTTAATATAACCGGCGCATTTACAAACTCAATATTTAGACAATTATTTGATATTTTCTGCCTTTATTTCTCGCCTGGCTTCGCTTCTTTTTAACATGCCTGCTCGACTTACGTATATATAACTTACACTTTCTACTCGCTCTGACCCCATTCGATATTGTATCTCCCTTACAGCACCCGCAGCGATCCTTCTCGCTTCTAGCAACCGGACGATCATCATGCATGTATGTAAAATGCAAAATTGTATCATCCTACGCGCGGAATTCTTTCTTCCGTCTCCTTCACCTCGCGTCCACGTATCTCGCTTTCCAGTTTACCCCACGACAACATCCACCGCAGACCAAAATACTCTAGAGACTTAACAGAGGAAACGAAAGAAGGGGGCCGATTCTTGTGGCCTGCTGAGACCCGCGTTAGGTTAGGTTAACGTTTTCCGGCCACATACTGCTACGAACAAAAATCGAAATTCCATGCCTGTTAATTCTCAATGGAATCGAACTCTGTGGTGATGGCTGGCAACACACCGACCTCGCGATGCGGTTTCATTGTAAGCGAGCCGAATGGACTTGAGCATTCGCATCACGAAATAACGGAATCAGATAAAATTTGCCAAAAAAATGAATCTAGCAAAATTCTCAGTTCGTTAAATGTTCTCACGTTTTACAACACGCACGCCAATATGCTTTATTAACGCATATGAGATTACATAATCGCACAACAAATAAGTTTATTTTATCGCTGGCGGAGACAATCGTCGGAATTATTTCGTCATTGCTTCATCATTTTCGCGAACTTCGAGGCGCATGTGGATGCAACTTCGTCGCTATCGTTGACACATTTTCGCGAAAGTTGCCCAGCGAATACCCAGCATGTGGAACGTAAGTTACGTTCGTGCAAACTCTATGTCGCTCCGTGGTGAAAACGCTCCGGAGTAACTTGGGCAAAACGGCTCGTCCGTGCCGAATAACTCGGGCGTGTACATCAATTCGCTTCGTGTATCTATTTAATGATCACGAGCGATCCGGCGAAACGCCCGAAGGCAAGGAATAACTATAACGTTGCGCTTCAACGTTTTCGCGTTCCCGCATTTCTATGTGTCCAGTGACCGCATTGTCATCCATGTTAAAATTAGTTTCAGCGCTACCACAATCGTCGCATCCGGCATGAAGGCCAATAAGAAATGTCAGGGCGAATGCGCTCCCTCTATCTATCCTGTGTTTAGGGGTGGTTTTTCGTTCTCGCGACGAGTGATGGATTCAACGAAATATAATTGCATTTTCGAATAATCGTTTCTCTCCCAATATCGAAACATCATTTCATTATTTTTTTTTCGTCTGCTGATCTGTTTAAGAAATCATTTTTCTTTCTTCATCGAAATTTCTATGTAAATTGAACAACGATAAACACAATAATTTCATAAATTCTGTATAAAAAAGAGTAATATGTTAATTATACCTTTGTGTTAATATTTTTTCTAAAGAAGAATACGCTTACTGCCCTAAAGCGATACTCGAAATTATCCGGAACAAGCTTCTCTTAAATAAAATTGTTCCGCTGGGTGTATACATTGGTCGGTCAAAGTGTTTTGTTATACCATTCAAGCATCCTTCACCTCTTTCACAAGGAAAGTCCAAGGTAACCGCCTATTTTCTCTAGCAGTAGAAACCGACACTGTAAAATCGCGATAACGCACGGAAACTTCAACGTTGCACCAAGTACCCGAAGATACGAACTTCTTGCCGGAAGCTATAGGTCGAGAGCGAGGATAGGTCGAGGCAGGTGGAGGAGCACGGCGATTTTCCAATTCAGCCGCGGGGCGTTCGTTGTCTCTCCGAAAAGAACAAATCGATGAACAACGTCCACGATCGGATTTCGTCCCGGTTAGAGTCAACCGAATGAACGGAATCGTAGATAGCCACCGCCAGGTGGAAGCGACTTGTCGCATCTTGTCGCAAACGGGGAGGGTTAAAAAGCAATTTTCCCTCTCCGGCCTCTGAGCGTCTGGCAGCTGACCACCGTTCTCGGCGCGGAGGCATCGGGAGCAAAATCTCAACGTAGCAATTTTGATTCAATCTCCAACGACCAAGCGCGTCGTATTTTACTAAAACTCACTCGATAGCGTTCGTGTACGTAAAAAAAAAATATTTATTGATGTGAAAATATAAGAATGACAAAATAAAAATTGTGTCGGTTTAGAAGAAACGACACAAAAAATAAAACATTTTGTAATTTTGTGTGTGTATGTGTAACAGCCTCGTAATTAAAATGCGCCTATGATTGTTCATATCTCGTACGATATGCATAATTCGTACGATACGCAAATATGCACTTTGCGAATACAGTATATATGAGCTTTTAAACCGAATCCCCGCCGGGCAAGGGAGAGCGTGGAAAAATCATTGTACGATTCGTTCGACTACAATGGATCGCTTAGCCGGCAGATACGCGTCAGCTGTCCCGATGACGTCGGTGTCGTTTCGCTTGGCTATGCATGATTGACAGTTTTATGGGGACGAGCGGAGCCCACTTTCCAAGTTACGACCGGGGTCTGGTTTTATCGCCCTCTCTCAAACGGGGACCAAACATTATGCGACATTTAATGCTAATCGATACGAAGACAGCCAAAGGGGGAGGGAGAGGGGTGAAAAGCGCGTGGTACAGCGAACAAAGTTCTTTTTGAGATTTACTGGCAAATGAATTCTTTATGCGCGGTTCAAGAAAAATGAATTTAGACCTCATAGTCTATAGGTAATATTAAAATCGCGTTCCACTTAATACTAAAATTCTATTCCATTTTAATTACTTGACAGCTCTAAAGTATGATTATGAAGACTATTATCCTCACATTTTAAATACGAAGAACGTTCACTTAAATACATTAAAATTCAACTTTTTATCGCACGTATCACGTAATTAAAAGTTATAAACCTTGTTAAAGTTCTACGAAGTTGTTTCTAGAAGCTTCATCATGCTGAAACAGAGGGGATCACGTTTTCACGTTTAAAGCTAAATACGACTTTAAATATAGGTTTAATTCGTTGGTTCAAATACGTAAACAGTAAACTCGATGCAAACATAAGATGACGCGTGTTATCACATTAAGCGCTAAACGCGCCGATAGGAGCCGAAATGTATAAAAGTCTGGGCAACTCACCTCGCAGTTGGAATGACTGATGTTGCTTAGATTTAGCCTGAAGATCTTGTCCCTGAAAGCAGAAGAGGAAAGTTTCGTGTTAGCGTAACGGTCGAATTAAGCGTGGTCGCGATAGACGAAAGGGTCGAGGGGTAAATTTTCATTCCCAACGTCTGCGAGATGCATTACTCTCCGTGACTCGACCCTACCTTATCTCGCCACGGTTATGTATGGTTGTGTAGCACCGTGGCACTTTGCTTACGGCTCTCCGCCACGGCAAATGCCAGCGCAAACGGCATGGAATTTCTATGAGGGTAGGAGAAGAAGAGACCGGAGAGTAAAGTGGGACGAGTTCCTTTCTGACCGAGTTTTGCGTTGTATTTTCTTTACCCCACGGTAGCCGAAGTCACGTCGTGCCGTTTGTTTTTATTAGGATTTTATTCCTCGGAAGAGATCGCGTTGTTCACGTTCGAGACTGACGGATAAGACATAATAAGTATCGGAATCGATGAGTTGAAATAAACAGCGCGGATTACGCAACGCGTCATGAAAGTTCTCGTATGAAAGTCGATACGGACTGCCATTAGTATTAATAATTTCGCTTCAGTTGTCGTGGCATTAATTTCACGTTTCAACGTAGAAATGATACGTTTCACGTATTCCGATCAATATAGCAGAGCCAGTCGTTATAATCAATGCGGGGAAACTGCGACGATTTTCATATAAATCTCTTCGCAACCACCGCGCGACGGCAATCTGAGGTGCTGCGCTCGATCACACGTGAAAGGTATACGCGCTGCTGGGCGCCACCGATCGTAAATCGAATTTACCCAGTTTTCAAATGTGTGTGTTTCGCAACATTAACGCCGGCGCGCCGCATAACTTTATCCCAATAGCCATTCATCATCGCGTTTCAATAGAAATACGCAGTCAGACGGAATGCGCTCGCGGAACGTGAAAAAAGAGAGAGAGAGAGAGAGAGAGAGAGAGAGAGAGAGAGAGAAGATAGAAAGAAGACCTATCCCTCAGCGGCTCTCCTTTTTCATTCATTCTGTGCATCGCGCCGTGAAAAAGTAAATACCGATGTGGAAAAACAAATCCGTACTTTGGAATCTACCCGCGTCGAACTTTCGTCTCGGCGAACTTTTAGAGGGTTCAGCAGGTGGAAAGGAAACGCGAAGGGAGAAGGGGGAGGGGGCGGGGAAGGCGAGTATCGTCTACGTGCTGGCACGTCGCTCATGCTAGCGAAAGAAAAAATTCGTAGGAAAGTAATTTGTGGGAGAAACTCAGCGTAAAGGGCGGATTGCTGCGAAGTCATCGCTCAGTCGCTTTGAAATCCAATTGGTAAAACGTGCGTAATCAAACCGAGAAATTACTTCGCCGCTGAAAATCGCGGAGGAAAAATTTCATTAAGATCTCATTGACACGCTTCCACGAGAAGTGGAACATTTTCTAAAAATAAAGAAAGTGTTACTTGAGAATCAGGGAAAGAATTCGGTTCAATTTAACATTTTACATCGCCTTAAGGGCTTTCGAGAGAAAGTTTAATTAAAATCTCGAGCAGTTTGCCGAGGTCGTACAGCAATTTCTTAAACTATTAAAGATGCCTTGTAGACTGCGGAAGAAATTTCAACAAATTTCATTGCTAATTATGCAAATAGGGGACAAAGACTTAATTAATTAGAGGATCCGTATAACATCTGCGCGACAGTCTAAACAATGCGCCGCGTATGACCGTACGAATTGTCCGTGTTTCCGTCCGAAATAGGTCGCGGTTTGAGATAACAGCTGCACCGCTTTTATGTCTGGGTATAGGGTTTCGCTTGCGTAATACGGACATTTTCACCGTGAGCGAGGAGGAGCCTGACGAATGCCGAGCGAAATCCGAAAAGCATCGTTGTCTGAATTTGTGGTTGTGCGTGACGGACAGCTCTGACCCGGGATGCATTATCCAACGCGTCGAGATCTATCCCCCTCGCTCTTCTCCTTTCCTCGCTCTACTCTGGGGGAATACATGACAAGGGCCAGAGAAGTGGCGTTTGCAACAGTGCTATTTACCCCGACGCCTTCGGGAAGGAGATGTATATCCGCGAAAAAGAGATGGGTTTAACATAATAGAACGATTTTAATAATTCCCCGGTATAAATCAACGAATGTATACACGTCGGAATAACGTTACGTCCGCGTTTCAATAAACCGCAATGCAGCTCTGACGTTTTAATACGTCACTTTTCATAAAATAATAGTGAAAATAAACGTGCGTGCACGGGCGGTAAGTAATAAAGCGATATGGAAAACGGATGGAACGTTACGATTGAAATACGCGATTTAGCATGAATTAAATTTAACCTAATTCTTCTATACAATTTTATCGGCTGTAGCCCGACGGATAATCCGCTAAATCGATATACGACATCCGAAGTGCTAACATCGTCGAAAATGTCCGGAAAAGAGAGAGAGGAGGGGGAGGAAGGGAAAAGAAAAGAGAGAGAAAGAGCTCAATTGCCACGGTTAGCTCAGCAACGCCGCAAACCTGTGACCGTTTTCACCTCGCTAACATTCGCGATCGTAACTCACTTCTCTCACGCTATTTCGAGCTCTTCCCAGGTTGTTGCAGCGAGCATTACGAAGGTAAAATTTCTCCATTGCGTTTCTGGCAACGGCTATTGAGGACAATTAGGAGAAATACCGATCGCAACTAGATGCGACGTGTTAATCCCCGGTCGTGGTCGTTTTTCCTGCCGAATTGTCGTGGCCACAATAGAAGTCTGGCGAGAAAAACGGCAGGTACGACCGAACGAGACGAAAATATGATCGACGAATTTTTATCTCGTTTCGCTAGACGCACGGCAGACACGAGCCGCGAACTCGGATATAAGCGAGCTGTATATATTTTTTTTTCGTACGGTCTCGCCAGCGGCCTCTGGCTTGATAATTGGAAGCGTTCAATTAGCGTACCTTAATTGCGGAGCGAACCGCACAACGCGGGTGCCGATTCTCAAACTACAATTAATGGCTATCACCTTTCTAATTAACGAGGAACGATGCTCGCGCGTGTATCGATCGTCGCGTGCGATAACAGAGGAAAAACGGCATCGCGAAGAATGGGTACAGCGAGGGATGCGAGAAAAGAATCGTGATCCAGAGATTACGCGAGTGAATCGATATATATAAGATCGAATGTTTTAAAAGCATTTAAAAATTATGTCCCTAAGTTCATGAAGCTTAAATATCTCTTATCGTTGAAGAAGGAATATCGAAACGATTTCCTTTCGGACTCTTATCAGAATTCTCTTCGATATTGTAGTTTCGTAGATAGATACGTATGTATATACAAGGCGACGCAAGCACGTGGAACGAAGCCAGGAAACGGGAAATGTTGAAGTCGAAGTAGCCGCTTTCCTTGGGAAATGCAATTTATCGTAACTGCGCTTTTTCTTTTGTCGCCCCATATGGCGAGCTCATCCCGTCGCAAAGATGAAAGAGAAAGAGAGAAAGAGAGAGAGAGGTGGTTATTCCAAAAGCGGAAGCT
Organism: Temnothorax curvispinosus; assembly: GCF_003070985.1. Lineage (NCBI taxonomy): Eukaryota > Metazoa > Arthropoda > Insecta > Hymenoptera > Formicidae > Temnothorax > Temnothorax curvispinosus. The sequence goes on from NW_020214791.1 coordinate 257,081, forward strand.
TTTATGCAATTGTGACGTTTTATTTTCCCGTCGTACAGAAATATGATTTATATCTTTTTTAATTAGATTTCTCTCTACGTTCAAATTAGTTGTTACTTTATTTTTTTATTTTAATTAAAAGAATCGTACATTTTGAGTGTCAACATTAATTATTTTATATGTTTTATATATGTGTTTCTTCTCTCGAAGAGAAATTAAATTGTAACCACTTTTGCTACCTATGTATTGCGAGTTATAAGTCCTTCAAGTGATTCCAAAGCGGTGAAATCAATTGAGCGTCTCATCTCGTTGACGGAAACATACTCGCGTGTTCGAATTGTAAGAGAACTTCGTAAGACGATCTGTTCCGTCTCTCTCACAGAGGGATTAAACAACCATCGTTCCTGTCTGTCTCGGGGATTTCTTTGTATCCGTGAGCATTGGAAGACCCGTCCCCGCTGCGTCTCCATTATCAGGGCTTTGTAACATTTTGCTGGCATTTACTAAATTAAGGGGAGGGAGGGAACACAAAAGAGAAAGGAAAACGGGGAGAACGTTAGCGGATGGTCGCCGAGGGTGGCGGCGACAGAAGCGGCTGGGACCGAATCAAGAAATAATACTCCGCTGAGATAATGATGCGACATCTCCCCCCGCAATCTGTACCCGGGCCCGCGCATAGGGCCGACCCTTTAGCTTTCGCTCCCGCCGAGTCACTATCGAGAAAATAGTAACGCGATACTCGTGCGAACAGCGAAGAGTCGATCGATTTAACGGTTTTACCACGGCTACCTAGGGAACGTCAAGGAAACTCTTCGTGGAACTTTTAATTACGGCTAGGTTGCGTGAGAGATCTGAATCGGGATGGGAATCAGGAAATATTAAGAGATACGCGCATGTAAGAGAGTTTAGCATACGGTGTACAACGAGAACACAATTGATAAAGAACCGATAACGCGAGTAAGTTTCGAGTTAAGAATTCGTCATTGTCCGCGATATGCATATAAAGTCGCAATATACAATTTCAGGCGCAATGTCTAAGGTTGTTACGTTTGAAGGATGAAATAGCAAATTCATTAATTCTGATTTCTGTTGACACGGCGTTTTTCATTTCCTCGACAACCATAATTGCCGAGATCGTCAGTTTCGATTTGTATTATATGTTTGCATTTCTTGCCGTTTTCTTCCGCGGCTCAAAGGCTGCGAATAAATTGCCTCTCTGCAAAGTGAAACATTTAGAGCGAGAAGATTCTGATCATCTTCTATAAAGCGAAGCAGACAAGTAAATAAGTCCGCGGTTTTCACGAACAATAATAACAAAAGTGGTAAACAGAAATATGCATGCAGTCGTGAAGTGGAACAGCCTGGATACTGCAAAATGAAAATGTTTCAAATATTTTCTCTCTCTCTCTCTCTCTCTCTCTCTCTCTCTCTCTCTCTCTCTCT